>NC_072455.1:476419-496419 GCF_027596085.1 Anoplopoma fimbria | reverse complement strand
CTCGCTGTCAGACTTCCCGTCTCCCTCCCGGCGCTGCTCGCTCTCTCCGAGAGCGCAGACCGAGTTCCTGCTTCCTCCGGAGCTTCCTGACCAGGAGCGCGCACGGGAAGGAGGCTCGCCTTCTTTCTCCTTCGGCTCGCCGTCCTGCTCGCCACCGTGCGCAGCTGACGTGGAGGGAGGGATTGTGGGTAGGTAAGAGAGGGGAGGGGTGGCGGGGGGGGAGGAGAGGGGCTTCCTCAGTCGTGTTCTCCTTCTTCTCCTCCTCCTCGTCCTCGCTGTCAGAGGAGAGCTGCACCAGCTCAGGAGTTCGCTCCGCTATCGGCTTCTTGTATCCCACAATCAGACACTCCTCCTCCTCCTTCTCTCCTCCCTCCTCATTGGCTGCCTCCCGAGGGGCGTGGCCGAACGGCGGGGAGGCGAGCGAACACGAGGGCTCGGCGGTGGAGTAGGAGGGGCCTGGAGTCTCGTCGTCCCAGACAGCCAGGGCGAGGCAGCTTCCTGCCTGGATGACGTCATCGTTAGCGTCCTCCTCCTCCATCATCCCGTCCTCTGATCGTCCTCCCGCCGGCCGGTCCTCCTCCTCGCCCTCCGATATGGCGATGACGGAGCTGCTGTCGGAGGAGCTGCTCGTCCCGTCCAGCTCCATGGCGGCATCCGGCGGCTCGTACACCGCCTGCAGGTCGTAGTGCTCCAGACTGAGCGGTGAGCGGGCGAAGCTGACCAGCTCGTGCAGGAAGTGGTCGGTGCGCGCCAGCAGGAATTGCCGCAGCTCTTCTTCTATGGTGGGCGCGTCCTCCAGGCCGTGGCGGGCGAGCCGCGCCATGATGATGCGCTGGACGATGTCGACCAGCGAGCCGTGAGCACCGTACAGCACCGTCAGCTCCCGCCGCAGCCATGGGCGGAGCCTGTTCAGGTTGGTGGGGTTACGGCGGAAGCTCTCTGCTGTGATGTCACGCTGCTGCTGTTGCCCCTGGTTACCGCTGACCCCGGCAACGCCGCGGACACGTATGCCGTTCCGGTAGAGAGCGCGGCGGAACGCCACCGTCTCTCTCTCCCTCAGCCGCCGCACGGTTCCGCCTTCCCGCTGCAGCCGCTGCCTCGCCACCAGACGAGTCATCAGCCGCCGTGACGCCCGGTCGTTGGGTGCCGTGGGCGCCACCGCGCCGCCGAGTCCAGTCAGCCCCTCAAATATCACGCCGCGCTCCGCCAGATCGGCCCCCCCTCGCCCTCTGCTCCCCCACGTCCTCCCCCTCCTCGCTGTCCTCTGCAACAACAGGAGAGGCAGCGGGATGTTGAGGAAGAGGAGGGAGCGCCAGAGGAGGAGTGTCCAGATACCACTCCCACACCACCGACCTCCTGCCTCCCGCTCCTCTTCCTCCCCTCTCCCTCCGCCGCCTCCTCGTCGTCGTCGTCGTCGCCGTCTCCCCGCCGGCGGGAGCTCTGTGCCTCCTCAGCATCAGCCTCATCTGGTGGTCGCTCCGCCGCCGCCGAGGCCATCGCCGCCACCATCGCCACGGTGGCGGCGACGCTGCTGTTGGCGGGCGGCGGCCGCAGCGTGTACTCCTTGAAGTCGTCCTCGGCGCGCACCGAGTGCAGGATGGAGGCGAACGGCTGCTTACAGAGCGGACACTCGGCCTTGTTGTGCGACCACTCCTGGATGCAGGGGAAGCAGAAGCGGTGCAGGCAGCGGTCCAGGTACGCCAGGTTGTTGAAGCGGTCCAGGCAGATCGGGCACTTGGAGTCCGGCGACGCCTCCTCCGCTGCCGCCATCGCCGCCCGCGCCGAGGCCGAGGAGGAGGGAGGAGGAGGAGGAGGAGGAGGAGACCAGGAGGAGGCGTTGGCGGCGGCGGCTGTGGTCGAGGTGGTGCTGCTGGTTTTCCTCCTGCTGCTCCGACCGCCGCTCTCTCGGCTCGGCTCCTCTTCCTCCTCCGGCCGGTCGCCTCCCGCTGCAGCGCCTGAGGCCGCGTTGTCACGCCGACGCACTCGCAGCTTCATCCTCGTGGGCGCCATCACCTGAACACAGACAGGAAGTCAGATCACCCGTGGTCACTCGGTCGCCCCGTTAGCGGTTATCAACACTTCAGACGTAAACACAGTGCACACAATAGAACTACAAGGGGCTGTAGTTCTATTGTGTGCACTGGCTCTGTTAGCATAAACAAGCTAACAGGATGCTAAGCTAGTTAGCATCCTCCACATTTATAGTGTTAGCTTCCTGCTTTCAAACAATCAGGCAGCAGAGAACCAGCCTGCTGGTGGCTAACAGAGCTAGCATGCTAACAGAGCTAGCATGCCAGCTCTGTTAGCTCTGTTAGCATGCTAGCTCTGTTAGCATGCTAGCTCTGTTAGCATGCTAGCTCTGTTAGCATGTGGCTAACCGGCAGCTCCTCTCCGTGCTGCCTCAACAGACGGGTTTTCCTGTTAGCATGCTAGCCTGTTAGCATGCTAGCCTGTTAGCATGCTAGCTCTCCCGCACCTGAGCAGCAGAAGTCGACTCCCCGGGTCGCTGCTTCTCATCCGGGGTCTTTCTCTTCCTCCGCACCGTGAGCGGCATCTAGCCCGCACTCTGCCCGCCCGCCGGGCCCGCTGCTCGGCCCCGTCACTCACAACCTCCCGGTACACACACACACAGCTGGAGAGGGGCCGCGGTGGCTTCTGGGACATGAGAGGCCGCGGTGGCTTCTGGGACATGAGGCCGCGGTGGCTTCTGGGACACGAGGCCGCGGTGGCTTCTGGGACACGAGGCCGCGGTGGCTTCTGGGACACGAGAGGCCGCGGTGGCTTCTGGGACATGAGACTCCTCTAGTCAAAGATCGTCTCTGGAGGAGGACCACTCAGTGTTTCACAGGTTTAACTTTTACAGTCAAAAACATGTTTGAATCCTTTTCATGCAACTCAAGAGGATTTGGTTTATCTAGAGAGAGTTTATTCCACTGGTTAGTGGTTTCTTTTAAACCAGTAAACCTGGAGGTCTCTCTCTAACTAACCCAAGCAACTACATTTGACTTGTTCTTTGTTTACTGTTAAACCACAATCCCCATAGTGCATCAGAGCTGATACTAGTGTAATACTACAATACTGCATCCATATGTTACACTACTGACTCTTCTCTCAGAGGAAGAAGTACTACACTGTAGAAATACACTGTACTACTCTTACTTTATCTATTGTGCATAAAGTAAGTACAAAAGCATCAAAATGTACTAAAAGAAAAAGGGCTCAATATGCAGAATAAATCATAACTTAATGACTAATTCTAATGAAATATGTAATTATAATAGCACATAGACATATAGATATAAATATTTACCTCTGAGATGTAGTACAGTAAAAGTACAATAGTTACCTCTGAGATGTAGTACATAAAAAGTACAATAGTTACCTCTGAGATGTAGTACAGTAAAAGTACTACATGTACCTGAGATGTAGTACAGTAAAAGTACAACATGTACCTGAGATGTAGTACAGTAAAAGTACAACATGTACCTGAGATGTAGTACAGTAAAAGTACAACATGTACCTGAGATGTAGTACAGTAAAAGTACAACATGTACCTGAGATGTAGTACAGTAAAAGTACTACATGTACCTCTGAGATGAAGTGGAAGTAGATGCATAAAGGAGCAGACATGTAACATACTCTGTAGTCCAGTACTTGAGTTAATGTACTTGGTGAACTGTTCTGTGTTTGTTTTATTTGAAATATTTTTAGCTTGAGTCACTGCTGCCCGTTGACTAACACATGCAGTATTAATAAACATGTTTATATATATATATCATTACATGATAATATGTAATGATATGAATATAAACATGTTTATATTCATATCATTACATATTATAATATGTAATGATATATAATAATATTAATATATATATATAATATGTAATGATATATATTATAATATGTAATGATATGAATATATAATATAATGCTTCATAATATGGGGTGACAGTGAGTGTTGTGGCGGCGCTGAGCAGCAGGGGGCGCTGCTGCTCTGAAGCAGCGGCGTCCTACCGCCATTAAAGCCGCAGAAGAAGAACAGCCGCGTTGTGAGGCTCCGGTGTAAACAAACCGACTGAACCGGTTACCGGCTGTCACCGCGGGGCCCAGGAGGCGATGGACGGAGTCTACTCTGTGGTACGGACCCTACCGGAGAACCTACCGGAGAACCTACCGGGGAGAACCTACCGGAGAGAAGCTAGAGAGAAGTTGGGGGCTAGCGAGGGAGAAGCTAGAGAGAAGCTAGGGAGAAGCTAGGGGAAGCTAGAGAGAAGAGAGCTAGCTAGAGAGAAGCTAGGGGCTAGCTAGAGAGAAGCTAGGAGAAGCTAAGCTAGGAGAAGCTAGGAGAAGCTAGCTAGAGAGAAGCTAGGGGAAGCTAGGGAGAAGCTAGAGAGAAGCTAGAGAGAAGCTAGGGGCTAGCTAGAGAGAAGCTAGGAGAAGCTAGAGAGAAGCTAGGGGCTAGCTAGAGAGAAGCTAGGGAGAAGCTAGAGAGAAGCTAGGGGCTAGCTAGAGAGAAGCTAGAGAGAAGCTAGGGAGAAGCTAGGGAGAAGCTAGGGGCTAGCTAGAGAGAAGCTAGCTAGAGAGAAGAAGCTAGGAGAAGCTAGGGGCTAGCTAGGGAGAAGCTAGAGAGAAGCTAGGGGCTAGCTAGGGAGAAGCTAGAGGGAGAAGCTAGAGAAGCTAGGGGCTAGCTAGAGAGAAGCTAGGGAGAAGAAGCTAGGGAGAAGCTAGGGGCTAGCTAGGGAGAAGCTATGGAGAAGCTAGGGGCTAGCTAGGGAGAAGCTATGGAGAAGCTAGGGAGAAGCTAGAGAGAAGCTAGGGAGAAGCTAGGGGCTAGCTAGAGAGAAGCTAGGGAGCTAGCTAGAGAGAAGCTAGAGAGAAGCGAGGGGCTACCTAGAGAGAAGTTGGGGGCTAGCTAGCGAGCAGCTAACCTGTAAAGTTTTCGGTACCCAGGTTTAACTCTTTAAATGAAGCTTAAATAAAAATGAAACGGTTCAGTTTAATCTCATTTTGCTTTACTGGCTCAGTAATTAGTTAGCTCTGGTGTTATTACTGAATGTTAGTACAATACTGAGGTACAGTACTTTACTGAAGTATATCCAGTTTCTGCTAACAGTACTTTAAACTTCTTCTCCACTACATGTATTTAATAACTTTAATTACTTTGCAGATTCATATTATTAATCAACTCATAAATAATGATGTATTATTATAGATTAAACTACCAGAAGAACATAGTCATTAAAATGAGACCCACATTTAAGGTGATCAACATATTAATGAATCAATAATTATAATAATTAATCTATATCATTTTGCAGAATGTGTACTTTTATTTTTGTAACTTTAAGTATATTTTGATGCTAATATAAGTAAATGTTGAATGCAGAACTTTTTTTCTTGTAACAGAGTATTTCTTCACTAGTATTACCACTTTAACCAGAGTACTAACTGTTACTATAGCAGTAGTGTAACTGTACATCTCAGAGGTCATTACAGTTACTGCTAGTGTTTTCACCTCAGGTTCTTCTTCTGTCCCTCAGGTGCTGCTGGCTGTCGTGGTCTTGTCCTGGTCCTACGTGATCTACGCCAGCAGGGTCGCAGCTCATTGGCTGCTGGAGGAGAGGACCGCCCTCCTGCAGCAGCACTGACAGCTCATTGGACGGCCGACACAGGTGTTTAAATTAGAGAGTCTAATGTGTAAGATTTTATTTCCTAAACAGTTTTTTCAAAAATGTTATCTCATCTGTCTGTTTTCTTTTTTCTGTTTGAACTAAATGAACCCTCTTTTGGTTCAAACCTCTTCCAGACTGAAAGACTTGACCAGTAGAGACCATCAGAGACCATCAGAGACCATTATAGACGGACCTCCTGGACCACGTTGTGGAGACACGTCAGGACTGAACCTGGACTTTAAAAGCTTGGACGAGTCTGAACGGAAAGATGAGGACAATAACTATTTATCTTTATTTGGAAAGATTTGAACTCACTTTCGCTGATTCAATACTTTCAGTCTCATGTGTGTAATACGTTTTATTTATTGAATATGTATAAATGTTATTTATTGAATATGTAAAAAAGCACTAGAGCTCAAAAGATCAATCGATCCATCATCCAACAAACATAAACTATTTTCACAATAGAGTGGTCGATGTTTTTTTACTATTTTATTGATTTAATAAAGACATTAAGTAACAAACTTCCCTCATCAGCTCTGGACAGAAGCACGCTAACTGTTTCCCTCTGTTTACAGTCTTTATGCTAAGCTAAGCTAGCTGTTTCCCTCTGTTTCCTGTCTTTATGCTAAGCTAAGATAGCTGTTTCCCTCTGTTTAGTCTTTATGCTAAGCTAAGCTAGCTGTTTCCCTCTGTTTCCTGTCTTTATGCTAAGCTAAGATAGCTGTTTCCCTCTGTTTAGTCTTTATGCTAAGCTAAGATAGCTGTTTCCCTCTGTTTAGTCTTTATGCTAAGCTAAGTTAGCTGTTTCCCTCTGTTTACAGTCTTTATGCTAAGCTAACCAAACCAACTGCTGTAGAGAGACACAAGTGAATCAATGTAAACGTTTGACTTGAAGAGAATAAAATGTATTTCTTTATAAATGTCATCATGTCTTATTAAACCAGGAGATCCTCCTGTTGTGTTTTATTCAGTCTCATATTTGTTCTTTGTTCTTGTTGTTTGGTTTCACTTTGATATTAAAGAGTTTTTTTCCAGTTCGTCAGCATCAGACAGTCTGGTTTCCTCCGCTCTGATTGGTCCACAGGCTCCACACGGAGGATCCAATCAGACTGATTGAGAACAAAGAGCACTGATATGAATGGAAACACACTGATGTATTCAGTAACTAAGACACACACACACACACACACACACACACACACACACAGGGCTCTGTTTCATAACGGTGAGTGTGTTTGATGTGTGTGTGTGTGTGTGTCCTCTCAGATATGGTAATTCCTCTCAACAGAATGGGTGGCTGAGAGATGAGAGCGGGCGATCGAGCTCCACAGTGAATAGGAGAGAGAGAGTCTAGCGGTGAGTACTCATTCTATTAAAATACTTCAAACACTCTCCATCTCTTCTGTAATTAAAAACACTGCTTCTTCTTCTCTCCTCAGATACACATCTGTTATTTAACCCTTAAAGAAATATAAGACCTTTATTATGAAAGGGTGAATGTTAAACCCTCGTGTTTCCTCGTTAATATTTAAAAACATCCATCTCCCCCTGTTTACAAACTTTATGCTAAGCTAACCTGTTTAAACACAAGACATATGGAGATGTTTAACATGAACGAGTCAGAGACGTGATGAGAAATAAAAAAACATGCTCATTAGAACAATAACGGTTACTTAATATATATATATATATGTGTGTATATGTGTGTATTTTTATTTAAATTTATTTGGATTTCAACTGTTTATCTATAAAAGACGTCTGGTGTCTTTAAATTATGAGAATGTTGTTTATATGATGTACACAAGTTAAAATATATAAAATGGATGATTCTGAACAAACCAGCTGGTTTGGTTTTAATTCAAATCCAAACACACACCTGAGCCCTGAGTGTGTGTTTGTTTCTGAAAAGGAAAATCAAGCTGCCTTTTGCAGCTGTGCTCGTATTCAAACCACTCATGCAGATTAGCTCATATAACACACACACACACACACACACACACACACACACACTCTGTTATTCACATGTACAAATATGTTGAAATAAAAAGTCAAATATTGCTAATTACAAAAATCCATATCAGCCTGGAGACGATGTAACAACGTGTGTGTGTGTGTGTGTGTGTGTGTGTGTGTGTGTGTGTGTGTGTGTGTGTGTGTGTGTGTGTGTGTGTGTGTGTGTGTGTGTGTGTGTGTGTGTGTGTGTGTGTGTGTGTGTGTGTGTGTGTGTGTGTGTGTGTGTGTGTGTGTGTGTGTGTGTGTGTGTGTGTGCCTCTCATTCTCGTGACATCATCTCTGGAACATCTGATGTATTTTTCTTCTAATTTGTGCACAAACCTCCTCTTGGACTAAATGATGAACTGAAGGTCAAAGGTCACTGTGACCTCACGGATTACTTTCTATAACTAAATAATTAATATGTTAATTATAACAATAGAACACAAATATCTAAAAGGTTTTAATGATGAAGTGAAGACATTTTGGACCGACATGTAAACTAAAGCTTTACTGGTTGTTGGAGACGTTGTTCTAGTTCCGTCATGTCGACTTTTTCTCTCACATAAAGCCTGATGTATGAAATATAACCACTTCTGAATACTTCATGGTGAAGATTAAATACCTCTGAATTAATACCTTTGAAGTATTTTACTTTAAAGACCATCCAATGAGGTCATTTCAACAGGTTTAATGCTCATAATGAGAAAAGTCAGAGGATCAATAAAGTTCTTATGATTCATCCTCAATGATGAACCATGTTTCTTTATTATCAGACTTCATATGAGCCAATAAACAAGTTTTTATTATTATTATTATTATAAATTAACAATAACTTTTTCCGCTGATTGTAGTAAATGTGAGATTCTCTGCTGCTGTGATGATCTGAATTTATCATCTAGATCATTAAATGAATATTTCTGGTTCTGATGAGAAACAATCTCAATATAATCACTCTATTGGACATATATGTGTAATCTCTGTAGGTTTTCAGAGCAGATCTTGGTCTGTTGTCGTGTTTTCAGGTAAACAAACCTCTCTTCACATCCTCCATCTGCTCAACTCTGTCACATGAATATTCAATGAACACGTCTCTGCCAACAGAGACGTTAATGAGACGCGTTCAGCTTCAAATGTGTTGAAAGATGAATCCAGCTGAAGAATCTGAACATTTCATCAGCAGGCATTTTATTGGAATTCATATTTTGTGCCTAAAATGATATTCAGTCAAAAAGAGTCATTATACTAAAACTGTGGACCAAAACAGACAAACACGGACATAAAACAGTTAATAAGAAGTAACCAAAGCACACCGATCACATGAACAGACGAAGATATCAATCAATCATTAAACTCAACATCAGGATTCATCTGTTAATCGATTGATTATTGATCCAATCATAAGCTGGAGAAGCCGATCAGGTGACTGATGTAATCTATAAAATCCAAACACACACTAAGGTTTACTTTAACCAGTGATGGAGGGAGTATTAGTAAGAGTACAAATACCACACTGTGAAAATACTTCATTACATGTAAAATCCTACAAAGTACTTCATGTAGAATGTACTCAAAATACCCAAAGAACAAGTATTCATTATCAAACAAATTATTTATTTGAAGGTGTTTTAATTTAATCTTTTATATGTTTTTTAATAAAGTGACTAAGTCTGTTGTTGCTGTTAGGAATTAGTTTTTTTAATTACATTTATTTGTTTAAAAATGCATTAAATAATTGACTTTATGAAAAATATTATTTTGGAAAAAATAAATAAATTTGCATTGAAGACAAAGTGGAATATTTTGACAGCTCTGAAAGATTTTGTCAGTTTAAGAATGAAAATACAAAATAATTGCACTGAAAAATACATCGTAGTTTTCTAACTGTTGCTATGGTTTTTAAAGTAAAATGTCAGTTTGCAAAGCTAAAGCTGTCAGACAAATGTAGTGCAGAAAGAAAAGTACAATGTTTCCCTAAAAGTATAACGTAGCAGAAAATGGAAAAACTCAAGTAAAGTAAAAGTATTTCAAAATTGTAAATAACTGAACTGGAGTAACTGTACTTCAACACTAATGTCTCTGAATGAATGTAGTACAGGTGGAACTGTTTGTAGCTGAGCTGAATATAGAGCTTTTTTCTTTATTCTTTCTTAATTCAAGAGTGTGTTCTTTAATTTGAGAGCATGACTTATTGATTTCACTTCATATTTTGTAATGTCAAAATCAAGTATCTCCTACTTGCTCTTGGATTTGACCTTCTTCTGCTCAGACTGTGTTGTTTCTTACACAGATTCAGCTCTTCTGAACACTAGTTTGTGTATGAATTTTTGGTTGTAACTTTTGGAAGTATATAATATAAATATATTTTATTTATTTTCTTCTTTCCTTTTCTGTTTTATTTCAGTTTCTGAATTTAAAGAGACCTGTCTTAAATATTAATAAACAGGGTAGTTGCATCAGCTTCCTTTAGTTCGTCACTAATATTGTGACTTATTACTGTTTCTTATTATTTTTTAAAGGTTTGTTTGAGTTGCACAAGTTGAAACGACTGAAATAAACAGATATTGTTCATCTGTATAATTGAACACATGTATCATATAACGTAGTTGTTTTGTGGATCATGCGGCGTCCAGCAGACCGTCGTGGTTCAGGAACCCCGGCATGGACGCGTACAGCTCCCGCTCTTCTTTCTCCGCCTCCGTCTCCATGATGACGCGTTTGGTCGCCTTGGCGTCGGCGCCGACGTCCTTGGAGACCAGAGACGTCTTCTTCCCCTCCAGCCAGTAGGTCACCATGTCTCCTTTACCCTGTTAGAGACAGAAAACAGAGGGTTGCTCCCAGTGTTCCCAGTGCTCTCAATGCTCCCAGTACCCGACAGATCTGAGGCTGACCTTGACCTGCATCATTCCTCTGCACTCCAGCAGGTAGCCGCCGATCTCCTCCAGCAGGTAGAACGTAGTGGAGCTGCACTGAATCTTCAGGGCTGAAAACACTCAGGTACTTCAGTGAAGGTACTAATACCACAGAAGTACTGAAGTTATAGCATCAAAATACACGTAAAGTACTCTTTCTGCAGAATAACGTATATTATATGATTGGTGTTTTGATGTGTAATAACGAGTTCTACCCAGACTGGTGGACTCCATCCTGGACGATGTGTTCACTGTATCTCCAAACAAACAGTAACGAGGCATCTTCGTCCCCACAACCCCGGCCACCACCGGACCTACGGAGACGCTACGGCTAATCAATACGTTTATCACGTGTGTGTGTGCGTACCAGAGTGTGTGTTTATGGTGTGTTTTTAACATGTGTATGTACCAGAATGTGTTTTGAACATGTATACGTACCAGAATGTGTTTTTAACATGTGTACGTACCAGAATGTGTTTTTGAACATGTGTACGTACCAGAATGTGTTTTGAACATGTGTACGTACCAGAATGTGTTTTTAATGTGTACGTACCAGAATGTTACAGAATGTGTTTTACAGAATGTGTTTTTAACATGTATACGTACCAGAATGTGTTTTTAATGTGTACGTACCAGAATGTGTTTTTAACATGTGTACGTACCAGAATGTGTTTTTGTATAACAGAATGTGTTTTTAACATGTATACGTACCAGAATGTGTTTTTAATGTGTACGTACCAGAATGTGTTTTGAACATGTATACGTACCAGAATGTGTTTTTAACGTGTACGTACCAGAATGAATCCCGGCTCGTATCTGCAGCTGAGTGTTGGGTTTGTGGGGGATCCTGAAGGTGCGACAGACGCCCACCAGGTCCAGAGCCATGCTGGCGATCTCTGCGGCGTGGAGGATCCCGTTCTCCTGGGGAACACCGGAGACCACCATGTCTACAGAACCACACAGAGACCCAGACCACAACGAGGTTCAGCTCTTGTTCTGAGAGGCTGCAGTCAGAGCTACGCTGTATTCTGTCCACCCTCTTTCTAACGGTTACACACTGTGTGTGTGTGTGTGTGTGTGTGTGTGTGTGTGTGTGTGTGTGTGTGTGTGTGTGTGTGTGTGTGTGTGTGTGTGTGTGTGTGTGTGTGTGTGTGTGTGTGTGTGTGTGTGTGTGTGTGTGTGTGTGTGTGTCACTCACAGGCGTCTCCGATGGTCTCCACCTTGTAGACGTCGTAGTTGTCGATGATGTCGTCAAACGTGGTGTAGAGCTTGTTGAGGAAGTCCACGACCTGGTAAGGAGTGCTGCTGCTGGACAGCTGAGTGAAGCCCACAATATCACTGCGCACACACACACACACACACACACACACACACACACACCGTAAAGCATCCCCTGCTTTATGGTCTGTTTGACTCTAAATGGAGCATCATTTACTAAATGAACATCATGCTGTATTGAAGAAGACTTGAAACTAGAGATTGAGACCATAAACTCATGTTTACAATGTTTACTGAGGGAATAAATCAAGAGAGAAGTAGAGTCATTTTCTCATAGACTTCTATACAACCAGAGGAGTCGCCCCCTGGTGGACAGCAGAGAGAATGCAGCTTTAACACAGGAAGCAGTGAAGAAGTGGAGGTTGCTTGCTGTCCTACCTGAAGAAGATGGTGGCGCTGACGTAGCTCTGAGCCTGCATCGGTTTGCCCTGCCGCAGGTCATCAGCTACCTGTTTAGGAAGCATACCTACGACACAAACATGAACTAGTTAACATGTTAGTCACCTTTCCTACCAAAAGTAAAGATGGACAGGTGATGGACAGGTGTGTGTGTGTGTCCTACTGTAAAGCAGCCTGTCAGTCTTCTGTTTCTCGTGTGTTAGATCCTGCGTCCGCTCGGCCACCAGTACCTCCAGGTGTTTACTGTACTTCTCCATCTGAAACAAGCAGGTCAACCTTCATGTTCATCTGGTTTTTGAGTCAATGGTCAATGATTCTGATTTAATCAAGTCATTTTGTTACGAGTAACACAAATCTATTTCTACTGGCTGTCTCTCATTAGGAACAATATTAAACACTTCATATGAGACTGAATATGATAAAAGCTGATATAATATGATATAATATAATGTAGCATGTTATAATATAATGCATTGTTCTCTGTGTTATGACAGGTTGTTACCAGGTTCATCATCATGTCCACCGGGCTGACTTTGATCGGGTTGATTCGGTGAACAAACTTCTTGATTTGTTCAAACGTTGGTCGGTGGACCGGGTTTGGTGAGCGACATCGCCGGATCAACTACGGGAACAACGGAGGGACAAAAAGACGGAAGAAAAAGGGGAGAGAGAGATGTGTTGTGAATGTGTTAGGAGTGATATTATGTTATAAAAAGTTTATGGGTAAAGAAAATAAATAGCTACACAGCTAACATGCTAATGTCATCACCATAGAAACAGAACAGACATTTAACTTTTCTAGAAGAAAAGGAAAATGGTGACTGTTGTCATGGCGACAAAAACACGTCAGTGGAGCCGTAAAGAGTTGTGGGACTCGGGTACGGAGACGGATGTCTGGCTAGTTAGCTAGTTAGCTAGCTTATCCATCTCCAGAGCGACGGGGAGTGAAGCAGACTCATTTCCTGTAACCAGTGTAGCATGAAAGCATGGTGGAATGAGCAAACGGCTAGCTGGCTGGTTAATTCCACCATGCTTTCATGCTACACTGGTTACAGGAAATGACCTGAACAAAGTTGTCACTCTTCTGTGGATATAAATGTGTTTTTATCCGCTTTAACAAGAGTCTGATGATGAAGCCGCTCTGAACATCCAGCTCCATTGATTTGAATTGGAATGTCTGATCTACTCCTATTTTATTTATTTATTTATTTATTTAAAACACATGTAGAATATGAAATAAAAAAACATGCTGATTTACAAATAATCCAATCAAATGTCAGTCAAGTTATGAAGTCAACTTCCATAAAAAACAGGTAACATGCTCACAACTACTTATTAACAAACAAACATAGCATTTAATCAATCAATCCGTTCTTACAGGTTAGTGCATTTCTTTATCTAAGCATTAAAACGATTAGAGAGTTAATGAATTTAAATAAAACAGATTAAAGACAATAAGAAATGTGTAAAGAATAATAAACTCATGAGATGCTGGTTGTTTGAAGTTCTCACCTCCACGTAGTCAGCAGGACACGGACAGGTGCTGTCTGCTTTACTGGAGATCAGCTCAGGTAGAGGAGGACACCAGGAACTCTCCAGACTGGACTCCTCCACCTGAAAGGTATTAATGCATCTGTCCTCCATTCAACCAGTAACACACACACATTAAACTGAGAAGAGACATCAGACACACTGGGACTTACTGGGACGGGGTCGCTGCGAGTGGCGATCTCCAGCAGAATGATGGAATAACTGGGAGAACACATAACATTTTTTTGGTTTCAGTTTTGGGTAAAGTTGAGGTTCAGATGCCAGTTCACTCAGTCAGAGCTCCTGAGTTGTCTTTACTGTTTTTACACCGAACGTGATCGAGGGATCATTTGTGTTTATTATTAATGATGCTTTGTTAATGTTGAGGAAGATATCTGAGTTCATAACTTCATCAGGAGAAGTTACATTCTCTGTATCTAGTGAGACACATGTTTACTGGTTTATTACAGATGTATGAACACAAAATACAATATTTAACTGTGATTTAATTACAATAAACGGATATAAAGGAAGCAGAAATAACGACATGATGATGCAGATTCATAAAAAGACTGAATTCATGTTTTGTTAGTTTTCTCTTAAAGACGACAAACAAACAACTCTTAAAATGCTTGTTTTCTGAATGGAGTTTGGTTTGATCGATGCTATGCTAAGCTAGCATTGTAGCTTCATCAACACTCAACATAACGTCATATAGACATAAATACAGCAGCGGGTTATTGTTGGTGCTATATGGTTTATACTCATGTATTTATACACATAGTTTACTCTGGTCTGTGTACTAATATGAGGACTCATGGAGGTACAATATATTTAAATCCTCCATTTCTGATTCAACAACGTCAGTGATGACAGGAGGATAATCTCAACGCTGATTGGCTTAATATATATATAAATATATGAATGAGGTGAATATGAGTCTATTCGTGTCCGTTCCCGTCTTTACATTGGTTTGGTGTGAACCTTCATTAGTTATCTCAGATTGGTACCATCAGTCGGTTCTGTGTACCTGAACACATCACCAGCCAGCATCGGCTCCATGTTGGAGTTCTGAAACTCTGGCGGCATGTAAACCTCCAGGACTCTCTGCTGATAGGTGGAGAGAGGCTCGGCGCCGTCGTCCCTACGATACGTCCTCATCCCGTAATCTGACAGGACGAACAAAACGAGTCAATCAACATCAGGAAATATGAAACGGTCCAATTAGTTTAAAAAGTCAGATTATGTGAAGGTCCAGGGTTTTGTCTGTGGATTTTTTGTAGTTTTTGTTTTAATCTACTGATATACTATTATTATTATATTATTATTTTTTATTATTATTATTTATTATTATTATATTATTATTATTATATTATTATTTTTTATTATTATTTTATTATTTTTTATTATTATTATTATTATTATTCATGCCCTTAAAGACAATATAGTGACTCTGTGAGGAGTGAAGAATGGTCTCAACGGTTTCCTGCTTCATTGAGCTCCAATAGAAGAAACATTCTTCGCTCGTAGCTTCTGAAGGCTCAGGGTTTGAGAGAACTTAAATGCTGTCTATTTTTACTGGAGTCAAATGAAGTCAAACTTTAAACTAGTATGAAATAGTACTTTTGTTTCTAACATAATCAAACAGAGGTGGCTCATACAGGTGATGGTTCCTCAGCTCCATCACCTGTAATCTTGCAGACCCAGCGGTCGTCCAGCACACAGTTCAGAGACTTGAGTCGTCCGTGACAGATCCGGTGCTGGTGAAGGTACGACATCCCTCTGGCGATGTCCGTGGCGAACGAAAACCTGGAGGGAATCAAACTCTGGATTATTTATCTTTCTTTCCAGATGAATCATCTGTTCCTTAAATCACCCGGCTGGTAGTTTAAATGAAACCGCGTCCACCTGAAGCCCCAGTTGAGCGGGATCTCCTCGTTAAGGAGGACGTCGTTAAGGCTTCCTTTGGGGCAGTACTCCGTCACTATGGCAACGTTCGGCGCCTCAACACAACCGCCGATGAACTTACAGAGGTTTGGGTGATCGAGCTCCCTGAGAAAGAGAGAGAGAGTCAAAGCATCATATGTAAACATGAAGGTGACATTAAAGAACTCTAGTTTCACAACGTTTTGTAGGTAAAATACGATGTAAAACGTTCTTGACTGCTTTTAAACGGTGTAAAAACTGCATTATGTTGCAGAAAAGCAGCGTTTTTAACATAAATCAGGAGGAAATAGAGGCGTTTAATGTCACGTTTGAAACATGGCGTTAACAGTAAATGAGGGAGGAAGACGGGTTGGTTCGTTACCTGACTTGTTTGACTTCCTGTCTGATGGTTTTGGACAAATAGAACGTCTTTGTTTGAATCCTCTTGATGGCCACCGTCCTGCCATCACTGGAGAACAACATTTATATTTATTCATTATAATATATATTAATCATTACAATTCTTTTAAATACAGGATGTTTTCTCCATCATGGAAGAACTGAAACGACTTGTCCATTATATTCCATCTATTGGGTTTGAATGGTTGAGGTAGAACCAGTGTGTTGAAATGTGTCCTTAAATCTATCATCATATGTCTGAGAGATTCATAATATTGTGAACTGATAGTTCCAGATTGAAATCAAAGTTCATGTAATGCTGCTTGTCTTCAAACTGCACTTTACATTTGACAACTTTAGCTTCTTTTAAACAAGTAAATAATTGAGAATGTTGGACTATTGGACTAGTTTCAGCTCCTAACAAGCAGCATCACTGAGGTGTACACAGACAGGTAGACCAACAGGTGTCGTACTAGATCCCGGTGCAGGTGAACGGGGTTCTCCTGGTCCCTGGTTGTCCCGTATAGCAGCTCAGCGCCGTCACACAGCTGGTGTTACTGTCGCTGTTCCCCACCGGTACACTCATCATGCTGCCCATCGTCATACGGGATTCCTGGTCTACAGACAAAGAGGGGGGGGGTAACAGATCTCTGAAGACCGACTCTAGACCTGTTGGATCCAGGCCATCTGTTTCAGACCTGTTCGGACCAATGCCAGACCACATCTGTTTGGTGCAGTTTTAGATCTCTTCTGACCAGTTATAGACACGTTTACACCAGTTTACACCAGTTTACACCAGTTCACACCAGTTTACACCAATTCACACCAGTTTACACCAGTTCTTCACCAGTTATAGACAAGTTTACACCAGTTCTTCACCAGTTTACACCAGTTTACACCAGTTTACATCAGGTTACACCAGTTTACACCATTTCACACCAGTTTACACCAGTTCTTCACCAGTTTACACCAGTTTACACCAGTTTACACCAGTTCACACAAGTTTACACCAGTTCTTCACCAGTTTACACCAGTTCTTCACCAGTTTACACCAGTTCACACCAGTTTACATCAGGTTACACCAGTTTACACCAGTTTCAGATCAGTTAAGAGTTGACTAAACTGGTCCAGGCAGCTCAAACCGGTCTGATCTGGATTGTTACCTTGTTTGATCTTGCTGAAGTCGATGATCCAGCTCTCGTCCCACAACAGCTTCCGTTTCTGGTACCTCATCCACTAAACCAGACAGATTTGGGTTTTGTTATCGTGGTATTTGTAATGTTGTGTTCTTGGTCGTGTTCATGGTGTTGTGTGAGTTCTCACCACAGCCGTCAGTACGAAGCAGAGGCAGAGCAGGCTGAGCGGCAGGCCGATGGCCAGCTTGGTGGTCGGGGTCATCGGGCATTCACCGCAGTCAGCTGGACAGTTGGAACAAAGCTCCGCCTCCTCACAGACGCCATCGCCACACACTTGGAAACGGGAGAAAAGAGGAGCTACTTGTTTACCACACCAAGAAACCCTCATTTAACTTCATACCCAACGCCAATGGTCTCTGATACCTACAGACAACCATTTCTGACCTTACTGGATACCCTAAACTTTATCAGATTGGAGTTCTATTGGGCGCCATGGTGGCCGAACATGAACCAGGTCACATCTAGCTGAAGACCTTTGTTGCTTGTCTGTTTGTCAACTCATTTCATCTCTCTACTGTCAGCCATCTAATGATTGGTGGCTTAGTGGTCTTCTTCTGGAGGTCTGTGATTGGAGCTGATCTTCAATGGGAAGGTCTCGAATTAGCGTTCAATCTACCTTCCATCTGTCACCTGAGGTCCTGAGTCCTGGGTCATAATCCAAAGAATGAGATTGTGGACAGCGGAAATGGACAAAAAGAGTTTCCTTGGCAAAATGTCTTGTCTCCACTTTAGAGAAGGTGTGAGGAGCTCAGATGATCAGGAGGGTCTTGGAGGTAAAGTAGTCAGTTGAGAAGGTCCGGCATCTGATCAGGACTCCTCTTGGACACCTTACTTGTGGACAAATTATGGACATGTGGAACTGGGAGAAGACCAGAACACACTGGAGGATTATATACCGCAATTAGCCCGTTAGCTCCTCCAGAAGGGGCTGGATGAAGGTTAGGCTACTTGGATGACCGCCGGAATCCAGACCCAACGGTTACACCAAGGTCTCAATGGAAAGATTTCCTTATAAACTAAGCATGACTTTGAACTGCTTTGTATGTGATCCAAGACTGTAGCTTTTAGCTTCCTTTGTTGGTCACATGACCCTTGTTGTATTGTTTCTGTAGTCATGCTAGGAAGAAGAGGGTCAACTGGTCTGACTAACTGGATGTAGACGTTGGGTAGAAGACTATTTCAGCTGCATTATCCTCCATTTGTCTATTTTGCACCACGCTTAGGAGCATCCAAGACGACTCTGATTGGTTTATAGTAAAACAAACAGAGGTCTGGTAATGTGGGACTAACGGGTCAACATAACTCACCTACAGCCGGCTGCACGGTGCTCTTGGCCTCGAGGGCGACCTGCATGCGACCGACTCGTATGTGAGCAATGAGCGAGGTCAAGCCGGAGTGGAACAGAACCACCTGTAAGACAGAGTTCAGGGTTCACCTGGTCACTCAGGAACATCAGCCAAGTACGTGAAGGCAGCAACTCAACATCCGAGGATCTGAAGCCGATTGGTTGGATCTGAAATTAGGAGTTTGTCTTTCTAAAAACTGGATGAGTAATCTGTAGGGGGGTTTGGTGATTTATCCTTTAGTGTGAAAATTAGAATAAAGCCTTCAAGAAGTTTAGAACATAAGGAGAGATAGAAACATTAGTGATATAAAGTAGGGTGTCATCTGCATACAAAGATATTCATACAAAGATTCGTAGTACTACTGTAGCATGACTTGATAACATTTGGCCATTAGTTGACTTTAACTTTTAGCTTTGCTTTGATATTTACTGCAGATAAAACCAGTAGAAAACTAAAGATACTGAGGTTTTCTACATTTAGACCTTATCTTTTACCACTTTAGTGTATTTTGTGTGTTTTAAACCCATAACTCCTTCAGATGAACTGTCTGTGACTCTGCTCCCTGCAGATAAACCGGATCCACATGCAGAACCTGGTACCTTGGCGGTCCAGTTGGTCTTGGTCATCCTGCCGGAGGTGGAGATGGTGTGGGTGAAGATCTTCCCGTCGTCAGGTATCCAGGGACCACAGATGCTCTCCGTCTGAAAGTTGGTTTATTTCAGTTTTAAATTGATGAACACACTGTTATTTATCCACCAACACAACGGACTCCGAGTGTACCATGTGACCCAGAGGACAGGAGTGGATGTTGGCGTGATGGATGCAGCAGTTGTCTCCGTCTGCGTCTCTCCAGTTGGACGGACAGTCCAGATGTTCACAAAACCTCCGAGCTGCTTCAGCGTTTGATATGGAGCTAAACACACACACACACACACACACACACACACACACACACACCAGACCGGTTCAGACTAGATCCAGTTTGGATCCCAGTAGAGTCCAGTTTGTTCACAAAGAAGAGTGATGATGTGATCATTTGTGTTTATTTCTAAAAAGTCTGTTTCATGTGATTTCCAGTACAACTGGTTTAAACCCAGTACAGCTGCTTTAAACCAGTATGACAGACGTACTGACCTGTGTGTGAAGACATGGTTCTCCACGGCCCAGACGTAGAACGAGTCCGACGCCGTCACCGAGTACGTGACGCTGAAATACTCACCGCTCTTCACCGTCTCTGGAGGACGGACCACCCAGGACATCTCTAGACCTGGACCAGAGGGAGAGACAGAGAGAGAGAGAGAGAGAGACAGGGAGAGAGAGAGAGAGAGAGAGAGAGACAGGGAG
>NC_072455.1:466419-473919 GCF_027596085.1 Anoplopoma fimbria | reverse complement strand
TAAAGCATGGAGTACTTTTACATAGTGACACTTATAATACTTCTTTAATCCTGATTATTACTACGTTTATTCTCCTGCTCAGTGTAACTATACTGAGTACTTCAACTTGTACTTTACTGAAACATTTGTACTTCTACTCTACTACATCTCAGGGGAAATAATGTACTTTATACTGCACTGCATTTATTTTATAAAGCATATAGACAAGAGATAATGAACTAATACATATAGATTAAACTATCAGCTCCACCTTTACCAGCTGCTACATTAAAGTGAAATACTTTAATATATATTATACTTCATGAGTACTTTTACTACTTTAAAGCTGTTATCTCAGCAGAAACATCCACAGAGAAACATACATTTAAACGCTTCCACATATAAAACAATCTTCTCTATAATTCATTCTATATTTTATTAAAAATCCTCCTTTTTTATGGTCAGTGCGTCAGTAAAGAGGTAAATTATGTATATTATGTATATCATGTATATTATGTATATTATGTATATCATGTATATTATGTATATTATGTATATCATGTATATTATATTATGTATATCATGTATATTATGTATATCATGTATATTATATTATGTATATCATGTATATTATGTATATTATGTATATTATATTATGTATATCATGTATATTATGTATATTATGTATATCATGGTCAGTCAGCCAGCCAGTCAGCCAGCCAGTCAGTCAGTCAGCCAGTCAGTCAGTCAGCCAGTCAGCCAGTCAGTCAGTCAGTCAGACAGTCAGTCAGCCAGTCAGTCAGTCAGTCAGTCAGCCAGCCAGTCAGCCAGCCAGCCAGTCAGCCAGCCAGTCAGTCAGTCAGTCAGCCAGTCAGCCAGTCAGTCAGTCAGTCAGCCAGTCAGTCAGTCAGCCAGTCAGTCAGTCAGTCAGTCAGCCAGTCAGTCAGACAGTCAGTCAGTCAGTCAGTCAGTCAGTCAGTCAGTCAGTCAGTCAGCCAGTCAGTCAGTCAGTCAGTCAGTCAGTCAGTCAGTCTCTGTTTCTCTGCTGGGGGTCAAAGTGATGACTGAGAGGAAGTTCATCCTCCTCTCTCTCTCTCCTCTCTCTCTGCAGACGTTGATGAGTGTGTGTTGGGCGGAGGTGTGTGTCCTCGTCGCAGGAAGTGTGTGAACACGTTTGGGAGCTTCCTGTGTAAATGTCACCTGGGCTTCAAACTGACGTACATCAACGGACGGTACTCCTGCATCGGTGAGTCTGAGAGCTCGAACTGTTCTGGGTCAGTTTATGTTGACAGATCAATCGTAGTAATAGTTCACTATATTCTATATATAGTGCTATATACAGTATTTAAATAGTCCTCCTTCCGTAACCTGAAGTCCCTCTGTTCCTGTTAGAACTACAGTTCCCATGATGCTTTGCGGTATGTAAAGAGGAAGTATGACGTTGTCGTGGAGTCAGTCTGTGTATCAGTTCACATGAGGTCACTGAGGTCACTGAGGTCACTGTATCTCACATTAAAGGTCTGATCTCCATAGAACCAGACGCTGATATCTTCTTGTCTGTGTTTCCAGATAAAGACTCTCGGCCGTTCTGTTCTCTCACTCCGTCCTCTCTGAAGTGCAGATGTCCAGACGGCAGCTGTAAACGTAACAACACCTTCTGCTCTTTTATTAATATGATTATATTAAATATTACTGTTTGGCATTGATGCTTTTTGTTCCTTTACATCAGAGCTCACTTCTCTCTGTCATCACTGTTCATATCTCTGAGTTTATGATGAAACGATTTACTGCAAAACAAAGTTATACCAAAAATAATCCAGAACCAGCAGTCCACCTGAATACTTCTCTACGCTCATCGTGAGTTAGACTGAACACACGTTCTGTGTTTCTAAACGTTGACCGTGAAGGTAGAAGTACTTTACACAGGTTTAATGGTTTAATGGTTTTAATGGTTTTAATGGTTTTAATGGTTTTAATGGTTTCAGGGTTTCATGGTTTCATGGTTTTAATGGTTTCATGGTTTCATGGTTTTAATGGTTTCAGGGTTTTAATGGTCTCAGGGTTTTAATGGTTTCAGGGTTTCATGGTTTCATGGTTTTAATGGTTTTAATGGTTTTAATGGTTTCATGGTTTCATGGTTTTAATGGTTTCATGGTTTTAATGGTTTCATGGTTTCATGGTTTTAATGGTTTCAGGGTTTCATGGTCTGGTGTCCTGAGTTTCTGTTTTCTTCCAGCTCTCCTCAGAGTGACTCTGGAGCCACAGAGACCCAGAACTACAAGCCCAACACCTGCAAGAACTACAACTCCCATCACCATCACCACCACCGCTGCTCCTCCTCCTCTCACTACTACTACTAATACTACTAATACTACACCTCAGCCAATGACCACAACAGTAACAACAATAGCAACAACCAGTCCGAGTACTTCTACTACTACTACTACTACTACTACCACTTCAAGTACAATACCTTCTACTACCACTGCTACTTCTATACCTCTACCGACTACAACTGAACTGGATACTACACTTCCAACAATACCAACTACTACTACTATTTCAAGTACAACACCTGCTACTACCACAAGTGCAGGTACTACTACTACTACTACTACTACTACTACTACTCTTCCTCCTACTACTACTACTACTCCCTCCAACTACTACTCTTCCTCCAACTACTACTACCTCAACCACTACTAGTACTCCAACTAGTACTCTAACCATTACTACTGCTATTACTCCTCCTCCTCAAAGTACAACAGTGGAACCAACAACAGTGAACAACAGGATCAATAAGGACGTGACACACAGACAGAGAGGAGACGTGCACGGTGAGGACACACACACACACACACACACACACACACACACACACACACACACACACACACACACACACAGACACAGACACACACACACACACACACACACACACACAGACACACAGACACAGACACAGACACAGACACACACACACACACACACACACACACACACACACACACAGACACAGACACACACACACACACACACAGACACACACACACACACACACACACACACACACACACACACAGATTTTGTAATCAATCAGTTAATCTGCAATTATTTTGATAATTGATTAGTGTCTTTTTATAAACATACAGAAAGTCATACGTTTCTTTTATTTAATGATCAGTTGTACATTCATAGATGATGAAACCATGTAAATAGTTTTCACATATGAGAAGAATCAGAGAACTCTTACTCTGAGCTGTGTTCTATCAGCTACATCAGCAGCATAAGTACTATGAATGACTGACAGGAGAGCCTCTACTCTAACACATTCATAGACACAACGGTGAAACAATCAACAGATGAATCCAGGATGAAAGTCACATTTGAGTTTGTTTCATGTTGGTGTGTTCCAGTCCCTCGACATCCCAGTAACAACCAGGTGTGGGAGTTCGACATCGAGCTGGGAAACACGGCCGAGGACGCCAGAGATGATCCTGGTCAGTGTTGGTTTGGTTCCAACCTTAAAATGAAAGTAACGGCTCAGAAAACTCTCTGACTGTGTGTGTGTGTGTGTGTGTGTGTGTGTGTGTGTGTGTGTGTGTGTGTGTGTGTGTGTGTGTGTGTGTGTGTGTGTGTGTGTGTGTGTGTGTGTGTGTGTGTGTGTTGTAGAGGCTGGTGTGCTCCACTGTTCCTTTGATCATGGAGTGTGTGACTGGATGTGGGACAGAGAAGGAGATCTTCACTGGGAAACAGCTCAAAACCCTTCAGGTGAAACTCTCATATGTATTGACTATATATCATGTATATATATATGTATATTATGTATATTATGTATATTATGTAGTACAATGTGCTCACACATAAATACAAAACACACACATATTTACACAAACAAACGTGTGTCTTTTTTCGACATGCTATACTATGACTTTTCTTTTTTAAACATGAATATTCATTTAATATAATATCACTGTTCCTCTCAGGTGGGCGTTACCTGTCTGTTCCAGAGCTGAAGGCGGGACAAAGGAGTATCCGAGGTGCTCGATTGGCCGTCCACATTGTCCCGCCCTGGAGCCACGGCGACCTGTGCTTCTCCTTCTCCCATTGGCTGACGGGGCACCATGTGGGCGTGCTGCAGCTGTTCGTCAGGAAAAAGGGACGAGACCAAAGGTACCATCACACATCCCATAATTAGATACAAAGCAGGTCTTTCATTTTCAACGTGTAAAGAATCACCTGTGTCGTCTTGTTCCTGATTGGCTGATGCAGATACAGCTCCGCCCTCTGGAGCAGGACAGGTGGACACGGCTGGAGACACACTCAGGTTACCTTGACGATGCACTCTGTGGAGAAGGACACACACACACACACACACACACACACACACACACACACACACACACACACACACACACACACTAATGACATCAGGTTCTGTGAGAGTGTTTGTGTTGCTGTTTGTGACACGTGTGTGTGTGTGTGTGTGTGTGTGTGTGTGTGTGTGTGTGTGTGTGTGTGTGTGTGTGTGTGTGTGTGTGTGTGTGTGTGTGTGTACTCAGGTGTTGTTGAAGGCCGAGCGGAGGAAAGGACGGCGAGGACAGATCGCTGTTGATGATGTCACACTGAGACAGGGGGCGTGTCGATGACATCACTACTTTCCTTAAACATTCACGGACGACGCTGCTGTTTTTATTTAACACAAACTATGTTCAGAATAATCAACTGTTTCACAGTGTGTGTGTGTGTGTGTGTGTGTGTGTGTGTGTGTGTGTGTGTGTGTGTGTGTGTGTGTGTGTGTGTGTGTGTGTGTGTCACTTGAATCAGCTTTATATAAACGTGTGGTGAGGAACAGGAAGAACAAACCTGTAACTTCTGATCTGGGATCATTGTTGTTATTAATACTGAGAACTGAAACGTTTTTTTGCTCTTAAATAAATAAATTGTGTGTAAATATTTTTTAAAGGAGCAGATGAGTCTTTTGTAAATATATTTCATATATACATTATATATATATATATATATATATATATATATATATATATATATATATATATATATATATATATTATATTTCATATATACTGACATGTACCAAATGTTTTTAATAACTTGTTTTCATTTGTGATATTTTAAATAAATCTCTTTTCTTCATTTGCATTTTTATTAAACAATAGAGTAAGTAAACTCACCGTGACTCCGCCCACATTGTTTGATTGACAGGTGACATCACATCCTGTTCATGGAGAGAATAAGTACATTTAGTAATTATGACGCGAGTACAACATGTACCTCTGAGATATAGCAGAGTAGAAGTATAAAGTAGTACAAATACTCTGTTTCAGTAAAAGTACTACTACCACAGTGTAGAAATACTCACTCCCAAAGGTGGAGCTGGAGACGCTCCACCTTTGACCTTTGACCTGCAGCTTCACCTTCAGGGAGAGAGAGGAAGAGATCTGAGATAAGTGTGTTCAACATCTGCTTTTGAGCACACACACACACACACACACACACACAGGAACAGATGGGCGGAGACGCCTGTTTGGTGCTTTGCAGATGTGCGGAGTCAAACCTGTGATTTACTTCTGTGTGTGTGTGTGTGTGTGTGTGTGTGTGTGGTTACAGCCCTGCTAGTTAACCCTGTCATTACCACGGTAACCTCTCCTCCTCCTCCTCCTTCCTTTTTCAGGGAATTATCTCTGAACTGAACGACCCGTTTCATGAAAATAAAATAATATAAAATAAAAATTGGTAGATTTTTTTTACCAAACAAGATTTGAAACAGAAAATGTGAATCAGGCAGAAGTTTTCACCCAAAAAAAACTTTCTGGTCCCTCAGGCGGCCTGTTGATGTGAAAGCTTTGTCACTCTGTTGGTTTCTATGGTGACCAATAAAAGGACAGTGAGGGGGGTTCTTCTTCTTCTTCTTCTTCTGCTGCTTTAGACGTTTAAACTACACTCACTTGTGATGTCACAGTTGTATGATGTCATCAGCTGGCTCAACTCTGACCTGATCAAGTTATCGATCCACATTGGAGGCAGCTGTGGCGGAGTGGAGAGCAAGGTAGTTCTCCACTCAGAGGGTCGGTGGTTCGATACCCGGCTTCGGCAGTCGATGTGTCCTTGGGCAAGACACTTAACCCCAAGTTGCTCCTGAAGGCCATCGGTGTGGACTGATGATGAATGTTAGTTAGAGTCTGATGGTGGCACCTTGATGGTAGCCTGTCATCAGTGTGTGAATGGGTGAATGATATGTAACATACTACTGACTGTAAGTCGCTTTGGAGAAAAGCCTCTGCTACATGACTCTAATGGAATGTAATGTAATGTAATGTAACGCGTTTTCTTTGTGATCAGTGAGGTCATCGACCTCCAGAGCTCCGATGGTTTAAACACTGATCACAGGACGGTGGAAACCAGTTCACGTTGTTTAGGCTGAACAATCAGGGATTATTGCAGATTTCAATACAAATACACGATATTTAGAATATTAATACAATATAAACTTACGATATTTAAATAAGATAAAAAAAATATTACAACATACAATTATATTGGTATTTAATTAATAGCATCATAAGGTATTTTACAATCCATTTACTTTTTTATTTTTTAAATGCTTCCTTTCAGGTAAGTAAATTAAGTTTAAAAAAAAAAAAAACATCTTTAGAGAGTTTAAGTTATTTAACATATTCAGATTAATAATAAACTAATAAATTATTATAGATTAAAGTACCAGTACTACTTTATTTCAGAAATAAGTCAGATCATAGCCGCTTTACATAGAAGATAAATACATATAATTGTTGTAATATATAATCAGAGATTTAAAGGACCACACCGCCCAAATCCAGAGGAGGTGAAATCAGAGTTAGAAGTATTCAGATCCTTTACTGTAGTAAAATACGACTTCCACAGCGGTATCAGAGAATGGTTTGTGGACGTTTTAGTCTCCAGTTTGGTGATTTTGGCAGTCACCATCTTGTTTTCTTTTCAACTGGTGAACAGGAAGTGACCATATTGGGACTGAGGAGTGAACCAGAGGTTACTTCCACCAACAGTCACAAACGTGTTTGATTATAACCGTCGCCATCTTGGTTTTTGGCGTAATAATTCACATGAGTGGGAGGAGTTAAATAAAACTACACTCTGAATAAGCTGCTTTAATGTTTATTTTGTGGAATGTTTTTTTCTTCAAGATTGTTGAGTTTATAGTTTTTATTCTTATTTCTCCCTCAGAATGAATAAATCAGACTGTGGTCCTTTAAGCTTAAAAACTACAATATAAATATAATATATGAACCTTTCTCTAAACACCCTGGTAATGACCATGAACACACCACTCGTCATCATCAGTCGGCTGTATCTTTATTGTAAAGTGGAATCAGATCATCTCCAGTAACAACGTTGGTCCTGCTGACTGACACAAACCTAAAACACAAACTAAATAAAACACATGATGGAGCCTCGGTGAAAAGGATCATGGGAAATGTAGGAATAAAAAAGGTTTTAAAAAAA
>NC_072455.1:426419-456419 GCF_027596085.1 Anoplopoma fimbria | reverse complement strand
AAGGACAGAGGATGTGAGGGAAGGACAGAGGATGTGAGGGTCTAAGGACAGAGGATGTAAGGACAGAGGATGTGAGGGTGTAAGGACAGAGGATGTGAGGGTCTAAGGACAGAGGATGTGAGGGTGTAAGGACAGAGGATGGATGTGAGGGTCTAAGGACAGAGGATGTGAGGGTGTAAGGACAGAGGATGTGAGGGTGTAAGGACAGAGGATGTGAGGGTGTAAGGACAGAGGATGTGTAAGGACAGAGGGTGTAAGGACAGAGGATGAGGTGAGGGTCTAAGGACAGAGGATGTGAGGGTGTAAGGACAGAGGATGTGAGGGTCTAAGGACAGAGGATAAGGACAGAGGATGTGAGGGTATAAGGACAGAGGATGTGTAAGGACAGAGGATGTAAGGACAGAGGATGTGAGGGGTCTAAGGACAGAGGATGTGAGGGTGTAAGGACAGAGGATGTCTAAGGACATGTGTACAGATTGTAAAGCCCTCTAAGGACAGAGGATGTAAGGAGGCAAGGACAGAGGATGTGTGAGGGTGTAAGGACAGAAAGAGGGGTTTGTAATTTGTGATTCGGGGCTCTACAAAATAAACTGAATTGAATTGATTCTTTACTGTTTTTTACTGTTTTTTTTATTACTCATTTACTTATTTATAATACTTATTTTTGATCTTGTTTTTTTACTATCCTCTCTGCTGCTGTAATCCTGTAAATTCCCCGCTGCAGGACTAATAAAGGATTCTTATCTTAATAATATTAATAAACTTATATCTGGTGTTTGGGTTTCGTTCATATACTGATTACTGATCTGATACCAGTGTTTAATCAATAAATGTACACTTTAAAATCTATAAACATCTTCTAATACTAATACACCAATAATGTTTTAGTTATTACACAGTTTTTGTGTTAAATTGCTTCAGTGAACGACTTTATTTATTCATTCAACTGTAACCAGACAAACGCCACCATCTTCATCAGCTGACAGGCATTATGTTAATGAACACTCATCACAAACTCCTCTTCTTCACTCCTCGTCTTCAGCTCATCTGTCTCCATCTTTAACAGATCTGAGGTCAGAGAAAAGAAAAGCCGAAAATATGAAGGTAAAATAAAGATAATTTAATGAAATATACAGAAAGAAAGAAAATATATGGATGAAATACATAATAATAATAATAATAATATAATAATAATAATATAATAATAACAAGTATAATAATTATAATAATATAATATAATAATACAATAATAATAGTATAATAATATTATTAATAATAATAGTAAAATAATAATAATAATAATAATAATTCAAATGAATGAATCATTCATGCGTCCGATGTACCAACAACCCTCTTCTCTTTCCTCACTCTCACTTTCACTATCTAATAAAAGCCCAATGTGGACTCACAGGAAGCCTCTCTGCTTCTAGATGTTTCCATAAACATGACAAACATCATATTCATAAGATGAATCTGTGAACTCGTTGAGGCTCCTCCCCTGAGAGCTGTGCTCAACGTGGTTGATGTATCTGAGCAGCTCGTCCTTCTGTGAAGGTCTTTATGGAACTACATAACTACATAACCTGCATGGTTACCTTTATCTTTAAAGCACGAGACATCCGTAGACAAGCTGATGTCATGTTTATATATATGTTTATATATATATGTATATATACATATATATATATATTTATTTTATTTTTTTCTACTGTCTTTTGTCAATAAAGAGGAAGTAAAAACATGTCAGGGTCCAGATTCCCAGTAGCGTGGATGTGGAAACCTTCTTTACGTTCCGACCTTCACGTCCACCAACTCATTCACACAACGTGTCTGACGGCGTTGTTGTTTTCTGAGCTTCACCTTTATATTGAGTTTGATTTGTTTGTTCAGACTGAAACATTGTTTTATGACAAAGCCAGGAGCTGATCAGACTCATTGTTATTACTAATCAGTTTTTTAATAGAAAATGCATTTTTTACAACAACATCGTTACCGTTTCTCATTAGAATGTTTTACCAAGTTAAGATTAATTGTCACATTAGATTCAATTATTCCTTTATTAAGATGATTAGACGTTGTCCCGTTACGCTCAGGGTGAAGTCTTCTGATTGGTTGGCGGTGAGGAGGGGGCGGAGCTTGAGGCCTGGAGGAGAAGAGCAACTTTTAAGAAAAGATTCTCTTTAAGTCTCCGTTGACTGATCTGAGATCAACTTTAGAACTCTGCTCACCTGTCGTCCTCCTCCTCCTCCTCCTCCTCCTCCTCCTCCTCCTCCTCCTCCTCCTCCTCCTCCTCCTCCTCCTGCTCCTGCTCCTCCTCCTCCTGCTCCTCCTCCTCCTCCTGCTCCTCCTCCTCCTGCTCCTCCTCCTCCTGCTCCTCGTCCTCGTCCACAGAAGACGGTGGTCAGTCCGTTGTTAGTGGTGACGTGTCGGAGGCTTCGTGTCTTCGTCTTCTTCAGCTCTGTCAGCAGCTCTGGACTCGACAGAGACAGACGAGCTGCACACAAACAGAACACGGCAAACATCCAATCAGCAACGAGGACAGAGTCATGATGTCATCGAGACATACGAGGTCACATGACAGTAAACAGCACTAACTGTATAAAGAGAACGCGTAGTCTGTCCTCTCCACCAGGGGGCGATGTTCAACATCAGCTCATTATCACGTTCATGCTCCCCAGAGGGAGATCAGGCTCACCTGGTCTGTTGACAGGAGAAGACGAGGAAGAGGAGGAGGAGCCGCAGGGGGAGGGGCTGAAGGGGGAGGGGCTGAGGGGGAGGGCAGAGGAGAGGAGGTGGAGGAGAAGGAGGAGGAGGAGGAGGAGGAGGAGGAGGAGGCGACCCTGGATTCTCCGTCATCGCTGTGAGACACACATCTGTTCTGACACTCTGAAAACAAAAAGACAACATGAGGCCGATGAGACAGGAGACAGGAGACAGGAGACAGGAGACAGGAGACAGGAGACAGGAGACAGGAGAGAGGAGAGAGGAGAGAGGAGAGAGGAGACAGGAGACAGGAGAGAGGAGAGAGGAGACAGGAGACAGGAGACAGGAGAGAGGAGAGAGGAGACAGGAGAGAGGAGACAGGAGAGAGGATGTGAAACAGACTTTTCACCTTTTAGAAACTGTTTTTGTAGCTCTGGACTTCTTAGAGACAGAAGAGGAGGAGACGATGAAGAGGAGGGGAGATGAGAGTCTAATGCAGCTGTCAGTGAGGTAGACGATGATGATGATGGTGATGATGAAGGTGATGATGAAGACTTCATGATGAAGGTTTGCAGTGGGAGGAGCTATAAATAGATTTCAACTGTTAGCAGCTGCTCTCTATGAAGAACCTCAGATATCAGAGTATTTATTATACAACGACTAGAAATATAAACTGTGTTTGTTTATTCCAGACAAATGCAGAATGTAAACTTGTCACATGGTAGAGAACAGAGTACCTGAACAGTAGAGAACAGAGTACCTGAGCAGGTAGAGAACAGAGTACCTGAACAGTAGAGAACAGAGTACCTGAACAGGTAGAGAACAGAGTACCTGAACAGGTAGTGAACAGAGTACCTGAACAGGTAGTGAACAGAGTACCTGAACAGGTAGAGAACAGAGTACCTGAACAGGTAGAGAACAGAGTACCTGAACAGGTAGTGAACAGAGTACCTGAACAGGTAGAGAACAGAGTACCTGAACAGGTAGTGAACAGAGTACCTGAACAGGTAGTGAACAGAGTACCTGAACAGGTAGAGAACAGAGTACCTGAACGGGTAGAGAACAGAGTACCTGAACAGGTAGAGAACAGAGTACCTGAACAGGTAGTGAACAGAGTACCTGAACAGGTAGTGAACAGAGTACCTGAACAGGTAGAGAACAGAGTACCTGAACAGAACAGAGTACCTGAACAGGTAGAGAACAGAGTACCTGAACAGGTAGAGAACAGAGTACCTGAACAGGTAGAGAACAGAGTACCTGAACAGGTAGTGAACAGAGTACCTGAACAGGTAGAGAACAGAGTACCTGAACAGGTAGAGAACAGAGTACCTGAACAGGTAGTGAACAGAGTACCTGAACAGGTAGAGAACAGAGTACCTGAACAGGTAGTGAACAGAGTACCTGAACAGGTAGAGAACAGAGTACCTGAACAGGTAGAGAACAGAGTACCTGAACAGGTAGAGAACAGAGTACCTGAACAGGTAGAGAACAGAGTACCTGAACAGGTAGAGAACAGAGTACCTGAACAGGTAGAGAACAGAGTACCTGAACAGGTAGTGAACAGAGTACCTGAACAGGTAGAGAACAGAGTACCTGAACAGGTAGAGAACAGAGTACCTGAACAGGTAGAGAACAGAGTACCTGAACAGGTAGAGAACAGAGTACCTGAACAGGTAGTGAACAGAGTACCTGAACAGGTAGAGACAGAGTACCTGAACAGGTAGAGAACAGAGTACCTGAACAGAGTACCTGAACAGGTAGAGAACAGAGTACCTGAACAGGTAGAGAACAGAGTACCTGAACATGTAGAGAACAGAGTACCTGAACAGGTAGTGAACAGAGTACCTGAACAGGTAGAGAACAGAGTACCTGAACAGGTAGTGAACAGAGTACCTGAACAGGTAGAGAACAGAGTACCTGAACAGGTAGTGAACAGAGTACCTGAACAGGTAGAGAACAGAGTACCTGAACAGGTAGAGAACAGAGTACCTGAACAGGTAGTGAACAGAGTACCTGAACAGGTAGTGAACAGAGTACCTGAACAGGTAGAGAACAGAGTACCTGAACAGGTAGAGAACAGAGAACCTGAACAGGTAGAGAACAGAGTACCTGAGCAGGTAGTGAACAGAGTACCTGAACAGGTAGTGAACAGAGTACCTGAGCAGGTAGTGAACAGAGTACCTGAACAGGTAGAGAACAGAGTACCTGAACAGGTGTAGTAAAGATCAGCTGATCGAACACTTTATAACTCTGTACATTCTTATTATAAAACTATTGATTAAATACACTTTAAGTTAAATACTTTGTGTACTGAGGAGTCAAATGTAAAGTCAATAACTGCATCCACAGAAATCAATACCCTCTTTAATATCAATAACATCTTTGATCATGTATTGATCAGAGACCGTACCGACTCGTCTTCATCAGAGGAAACTCTCTGCTCCCAGTTCTCCCAGTTCTCCCAGTTTGTACTCACAGACTGGTTTGAAGCTGCAGCTCCTCGTCACGGCGTCGGTGTACCGGCTGACCGGCTACTTCCTGCAGCCGGGACAAAGTCTGTCCACACACACACACACACGAATACTGTGTGTGTGTGTGTGTGTGTGTGTGTGTGTGTGTGTGTGTGTGTGTGTGTGTGTGTGTGTGTGTGTGTGTATTTGCTTCAAGAGCAAAACTTCATGCTAAACACACACACTTCTCAGAAGTCCACATTAATTATTGACATGTTTTTATGACACTGTTGCCATGGATACCAGGAAGGTAAATGAGAGACAGAGCTGGACTTTTACCCCCATTCACTTCCTCCTTTCAATGTAATCAATATATTTACATCCTCAGTGGATCAAACAACTTCAGGAAACAGGAAACAAGCTTTACAGCCTCTTGAGCTCAAAGAGGTCCATAATAACAATAATAATAATGATTAATATATATTATACAAGTATATTAGTATATTATTAAATTATTATTAGAAACACACAGCCTTTTGTTTGTTATTAATAAACATGTCTGACTTCTGGACGGATGTTTGTGTTCATCAAACTGTAAAATCACTCAAACTTTCTCTCCTTCATGGACACTCAACGAGCCGGGCATCGATCCATCCACCTGTTGATTGGAAGACGACCCGCTCTACCACTGTCCCACAGGAGCCCTGCTCCACTAATCAAGTGCATCTTAATCTGGGAGCCTCTAGTTAATCATCTGCTGTCAAGATGGGTTGCTGATGTATATATATATATATATATATATTTATATATATATATATATATATATATATATATATATATATATATATATATATATATATATATATATATATTTATTTAGTGTTATTGTGGTTATATAAACGTGAGTCATGGTGCTGTTAGATTGCTGCTAAACGCCCCGTTAATAAAGGAGAGTGTTGATGAAGGAGACAAACAGCTGTTGTTGTTGTTAAATCCAACAATAAGGATAATAAACAGAATATCTCGTTAGATTATGTGAATTATGGAAATGAATACATTTCTCTTTTTTCATAAATGTTGACTTTTGATCTTTAACGCACGTTTATGAATGAAGATCAAATGTTGTTGATTCCTAACAAACCTTGTAAAAACTATTTGTCACCTTTGTAAGAAAGTTAAAACACAGAAAAGTCTCATATTTATTTTTCTTTAATAAAACATGAAACTAAAACACATGTAATTATTATTTACAGAACAATAATGTGGTTCAACGTCTGGCTCCTCTTATTGGCTGATGTACATGAAGAGGGGGTGGACAAAATAAACAGAACACAGCAGCTCGTATTAGCTTTTAAATTCATGTTAGCTTTTCAGCTGCTAACATCTTTGTAATATCTTTCACTGTTTAAATCAGCACATTGTATATAAATATATACTGTATATATATATATATATATATATATATATATATATATATATACTGTATATATTTAGTTTAATCAGTGAAAAGGTTAATAACACAGCTCAGCTGAAACAAACCAGATGTAACATGTAAATAAACCTTAGAGCAAGTTTCCCTCTGTTTCCAGTCATTATGCTAAGCTAAGCTAACCAGTCGTAGCTTCATATTCATCTTGACAGACAAGATGTCCTCTGTCATGATTGTATATGTGTGTGTGTGTGTGTGTGTGTGTGTGTGTGTGTGTGTGTGTGTGTGTGTGTGTGTGTGTGTGTGTGTGTGTTGGTGTGCTCATCAGTTCACAGGAACCTCCATCCCATCATCGTTACCATGGAGACCAGGCAGCATTTACAGCGTCCACTTCAAACACCTGCAGACACACAGAGGATGAAGAGAAGCTTCACTGAGCTGAAGGTTCTGTCTCAGTACACAAGTTGAAGTACAAGTACCTCAAATGAGTACTTAAGTGAAACTAAATCTTTCAATAACTTGTTTATGTAAATAACATGTGGCTTCAGACGGACTCATGTTTTATTATATTAATATCAGATTTACACTCTGAGACATTTTAGTTATCGTTCTGGACTTTCTGAAGGTTAGGACTAAAGGGTTCAGGACTACGGTCCAATTAATGCATCATGTTTTAGATGGTCCTCACATTAGCACAAAGACAAACGTGTGTGTGTGTGTGTGTGTGTGTACCTGGTCTCTCTGTGCGTACACAGACACTTGCTGCTGCAGTAGCGCCCCCCACAGGTGGTGCAGGTGTAGTGAGAGGGGAAACCACAGACACAGCAGAAGTGACGGGGGGGCAGAGAGGAGGGAGGGGCCGCGGCGGACAGGTAGTTAGGCTCCGGCCTCTCCGACAGGTTCTACCAATCAGAGAGCAGAGCAGGGGTCAGCTGACAGCTCACACACACTCATGGAGGACATTCAATTCAAAAAATCTTTATTGTCCTCTGATGTGAAATCTGTAGTCGTGTTTGTGTCTGTAAGGACCTTTAGGAGTGGACAGGTTAAGCCCCGCCCCTTCCTGTTATCTACCATGGGTCTTTATTTCAGAAAAAATATGTTAATATTTGACGAGAAGAGACAAATATGTTTTGATCCTGTTTGAATTGTTCCATAAATTACAGATAATGTTTGTATATTTTTAAAAAAGTCTGTTTGTCGTCGTCTCATTTAGTTTTGTGTGAAACCATCAGTGAACTTCATCTCTCTTAAACAATGTTCGTCAGCAACATGGCTGCTAGCTAGCTAGCTAGCTCACATTAAACAATGCGAGCTAGCTAGCTAACTTAGCTGCGATGATAAAATCATCTTTTAAATCGACAAACATTATGTGTGTAATTCGTTGAACTATTCAAACAGGATCAAAACATTATTTGTCACTGTTGACTTTGTACAGATGTTTACAAATCAGGTCATTGGTGGTCAACAGGAAGGGGCGGGGCTTAGCCTCTCTATAAAGGAGCCTCAGAGCCCTTTACAGCCATGATGAAGGAGTCCTGAGACACTGACCCGGGTCATCAGAGTCCACCATCACATTGATGACATGAGAAGATAAAGCAGAGGAGACGGGTGACCCACCTCCTCCTCCAGCAGCGTGGTGAAGTTCTTCCTGAAGCGCTGCTTGAAGTGATCGCCCCTCGTCTTCCTCTTCTTCTTCTCTGGACGCACAGAGACAGAGGAGGAGAAGAAGAAGGGACACAGATGTTTAAAGAGAAGAACACCTGTCCTCTGATGAGTTTGATGTGTGTGGACTGGTCTCACCTGGTTCTTCTGTCTCACTGAAGGCAGGCAGGCGGGCAGTAGGACCTGGGGGAGGCAGCGAGGACAGAGGGTCGTCCTGGAAACACAAAACAACAACAACATGACAACACTGAGAAACGTCCTTATAAGGGAGTGATGTTGATACTGTCCTCATAATGACATCATCAGGACGTTGATATTGTCCTCATAATGACATCATCAGGACTCACCTGGAAGTTGTCTTTCTCCAGAGCGTCCAGCTGTCGGGTCAGTCTCCTCTGTCTGGTGGCTTCATCCAAAACTCTGCGCTGCCCGGCCTCCACCCGAGCTGACAGACAGACAGAGAGACAGACAGACAGACAGACAGACAGACAGACAGACAGACAGACAGACAGACAGACAGACAGACAGACAGACAGACAGACAGACAGACAGACAGACAGACAGACAGACAGACAGACAGACAGACAGACAGACAGACAGACAAGAGAGACAGACAGACAGACAGACAGACAGACAGAAGAGAGACAGACAGACAGACAGACAGACAGACAGACAGACAGACAGACAGACAGACAGACAGACAGACAGAGAGACAGAGAGACAGAGAGAGAGACAGACAGTGTTAACATAATTTGAAGACATTTGCAGACAGAGAAAATGATATTGGAGTGCAGGTAATCCACCAACGTCTCATCATAACATGTCTTTGTTCTGTGAAATCCTTCTATACAGCTTTGTAGAAGCTGTCTGACTTCTACAAAGACGGACACAAAGCATGAAAACACAGATGAAATGACCATTTCTCTAATGTCTTACAATCTGAACCAACACAACTAAACTAAAACATCAGCAGTTTTCATATTAAGGAGCTGCAGACATGTAGCATTTATCTGAATTATCTTTAAGACAGTTAAAATATAAAAAGAAGGTTGTGTTTAAAGTTGCATCCAATTTTAAAAGTGTTTGTACTCACTTTAATCCATGTAATATTAATTTAACCAACCAGTGGTCATAAGTGTGAAACCTCAACATGGCTTCTGTTGATTTCCATCAGTTTACTAAACCTTAATAATATAATACAATATAATATATAATATATATATATATATAATATAATATAATATAATATAATATAATATAATATAATATAATATATATATAATATAATATATATATATATATAATATAATAATATACACAGATTTAGAAGAGATTCAATATTTTCTGCACTGTTTTATCAATAAATTGTTGAACCAGTAGTCCGGTCCAGTGAGTCCAGTGAGTCCGGTCCGGGTTTATCAAACACTGGAGTCTCTATTGAGAGTTTCTCTCATCTCCATCAATATCACGGATATATACATGAATACATGAATACATGAATACATGAATACATTTATACATTTAATATTCAACACTGTAACCTTTGTCTTAGTGCTTAACTCGGGTAATAACTCGGGTAATAACTCGGGTAAACTCACCGGAGGTTTTCTTCTCCACCATGTCGCTTGTTTTGTCTCTCACTTCCGCTCTACGGCAGCCGCAGAGGTACAGACCAAATCCGACGAAACGCGAACATGTCTTTTCTTCAGGATCAGTTTACTGATTTACGTTTATAATAAGAAACAAATTACAGGAAAACAAAATGTTTAAAGATAATATTATTAAAATATTTATACCATTTTCACAAGTACTGAACCTCTCAGCTGTTTTAAACAAGTATTCCTAATAATATGAATTAATTAATCATTAAACGTGGCCTCGACTTTGAAATAACCAATTAAATAAATCTGGAATTCATTTCTGATATTATATCAGTTTACAACAATACTGAGGATATTTTTTACTAAAAATAACATAAAACGTTTTTAAAAATACAGAAATGCTTTGTTAAAAAAAATGTAATGACTTTAAAACCCCTTACTACCTGAATTTATTTACAATTATATAAAAATGTATTATTTGTGTTTTTTTCTGTCATGCAGATGCTAAATTAAGTGGAGATTATTAATTTCAATATAGCACATACAATATCTATACATTTTGGTATGAGGCAAATTAGCGACATTAGGCATAATTGGGCATAATAGTAATTAAACAAATTCGGAAGCAAGTCTACAAGGGCTTAATTTGACCTTTTATTTGAGGAAACTAAAAGACTTTTGAAGAGCTTTAAAGATGAAATTTAGACTATTTGTATAAAGATTTATTCTGTGGATTTATAATACATTGTTGATACATAATCAAACATTTGGAAATGAGTTGGTAAAAACATGCTTTTTAGAGTCAAATGGCTGAAATAGTTTCTAAAATGAATTCAATAATCCCTCAACTTTAAAGTTGACTCATAAATCCAATCATATCCACCCCCCGACAAGAAAAACAAACACCCCGCTCTGTGACAGTAAAATTATTTATTAAAATCTCAAAACTTTATTCGCTCAGTCAAATAATTTAACGCAGTTTGTACAAAGCCAGAGACGGTTGACTCCTCGTATGGAACAGGCACGTAGAGAGACAAGTGAAGGCAGCGTCAGGAGGAAACCCATCAGTCAGGTTTTACAAAGATGATCCTCAGAAACATCAGAAAACAAAACAGAGAGAAAATCTGAGACGGTTTCACTCCAAGATGATAGAAAAATACTCAACTACATGATGGAAACACAAAGACTCATTTAAAACACTGAACAAAGAATTAAACATGAAATATAAAAAGGCCTTTAGTGTTTTCCCAGTAACAGTTTAAAAATATCTCAAAGTGGAGTTTAATCTCCTCGACACACTTTTACTCCTCAGAATTCATAATCATAAAATATATTCTTTAGCACAGAGTTTTCTCCTGTTTTCATGTCATCAGAAACCTGTGAGGCTCCATCCCAGTGATCTGATTGGCCTAAATCAGCTGCTGACTCGCTGTTTGGGCTTCTGAGCTGGATGCCAACATTGGAGGAAAAGTTAGAGACGACATCATCCTGCAGGATCAGTGCTGAAGAAAGCGTCTGTGGAACGACGTCGTTTTCTAAAGTGTGAGCGTAACAGCAGCCGGCTGACGGAGTGTGTTCTGATTGCATAGTTTCAGGTAGTTAAATAAGATAAGGCAGCACGGTGACAAATGATTGGAACCTCAACAACAGACTCTTATTTTGAAATGCCGCATTTCTTGTCTGAAGTTACTAAATGAAAATAAAGGCTAAATAAAGTGCCTCTTACTCTGAAATGTCCTACAACGGTGCGTTCAGGGTCCTCTATGAAAACTGTTACACCTGAAATGGGGACACACTGAAATGATAAATGTGATCACAGTTTAGAATAATGATGAGTCAGGTAGGAAAATGTTGAAACGATGCATTCATGATCATGACGTCTATTCCTCCGTCCTGTCTGTCTCTATCGGTGATGATGAGGTCGACTGATGTTCACACACACACACACACACACACACACACACACACACACACACACACACACAGCAGACCAGTGGAAGTGGTTGGTGTGTCTCTTTACCACACACACACACACACACTCCTGGTGTTGTTAGGGGTCTACGAAGGACACCATGATGTATCTGGTCCCTTTGGTGGTGGGCAGACCCTCGTGGTAGTGCGTCAGCCGGCCGGGGTGCATAAAGGACCAGCCCTTCCTGGGAGACTCCACCTGACAGTCGTAACGCAGGAACCTGCAGCCTCCACCCTGAAACACAGACCGTTACAGACACATCGTCACGTTGAACCGGTGCAGGCCGTCACTATCAGCGCTGGTGTTTGTTCTGAGGTACAGTTGTAACTTTCTCCTGAACCATCAACTGTTGAAGGTTTTCACTGGATTAGTGTGTGTGTGTGTGTGTGTGTGTGTGTGTGTGTGTGTGTGTGTGTGTGTGTGTGTGTGTGTGTGTGTGTGTGTACCTCGTAGTCCACGCCCTTACTGTTCAGGGCGACGTTGATGGTGAAGGTGGAGGAGTCATGATGTGGCCGCAGAGACGGCTGCTCGTCAGGACGGTAACGCACCACAAAGTTCATGATGGCCTGGGCCTGCACATACACAAGAGAGGACAGACGATAACAACTGTACCTTGGGGTAGTGCTGGACTGTAACTTGGGGTAGTGCTGGACTGTAACTTGGGGTAGTGCTGGACTGTAACTTGGGGTAGTGCTGGACTGTACCTTAGGGTAATAGCCAGGATAGAGTTTTTCAGTGACGGGGACGATGTACTCTTTGAGGAATTTCAGCCACTCCTTCTCAAATTCGATCTGGTTCATGTGGATATCCACAGTTGGGACATTTTCATAACCACCGGCCAGACGCTCGTCCTAAACAAACAGAAAAGACAAAACTTTCAAACTTCAATACTTTGTTCACTCATTTTTACCGTCTGTTTCACACACAGACAGACAGTCAGACAGACAGGTTACCTTGTGTGCTCCTCCAGACCATTGGCCATTGTGCTCCATGGTCTCCACCAGATGATCACACATCTTCTCTGAGAAGGCTGGAAACCAGTAAACATCTGGACAGGGCTGAGAGAGAGATCTGTGGTTAAGATTATTATTGAGAAACAGATGGCTGGTAGAACTCTGTGGCCTCATGTCTGAGAAAATGACTCTACTTCTCTCTTGATTTATTCCCTCAGTAAACATTGTAAACATGAGTTTATGGTCTCAATCTCTAGTTTCAAGTCTTCTTCAATACAGCATGATGTTCATTTAGTAAATGATGCTCCATTTAGAGTCAAACAGACCATAAAGCAGGGGATGCTTTAGGGCGGGGCTACACACTGATTGACAGGTCGACACCAGAGACGTATACGGCGTCACTAAAATGGCAAAATCTTATATTCAGTATATGGTAAAACTCTTTCTAGGTATTGTTCTGAACTAAAGTCAATTTTACACTACATTAATTGAAACAGTGGGAGGCAAAGAAAAAGATGAATTTGTTAATTCGTCAAGTTATTGGTTGGATTGTTGTTTAATGTTTTGTTACCTGCTGCACAAAGCTCTTCTCATCCTCAAAGATCTTGGAGTAGTTTTCACTGATGTACTTCTCCTTCCAGTCCTGCAAACACACACACATTTAGCCGGTGCTCTCATTCTGTATTTCAAGTATTCATGTTAATGTGTTGGTATGTTTTTCTGACCACAGGGTTGTCAAAGATCTGCCACATGTCTGGGTGAAGCCTGGACGTGTTGAAGTTGGACGACGCCACCAGACGACCAAACTCATCGCGGTTGGACACGAACATGAAGACTCCCTGTGGAAACACAGAGATGAGCTATAACGAGGCTCATAACATTCAGTTTCATTTTTCAAAAAGTCTCCAGCGTTTTATCCGTACATTTCCATTTGTCCAGAAATACACACTAGAAAAACAAACATGGGCTGCTACAATCAGGTCTGCGCTCTGCTCATGGGTAAAGTCATGCTTTGATAGTTGTGAGGTGAGCAGGTGTTCAGCAGGTCTTACCTGGTCTCTGATGCTCCTGCAGAACACCATGTCAGGGTCCATCCCCTCGTCCACGTACAGGTTCACCCGGGACAGTTTGGACCGCAGCACGCTGCCTTTGATCAGGTAGGCCTGGGTGATGTACGGCACGTTCCACAGACCACTACACACAAACAATCACAGGTTAACAGTATTCAACTCACCTGTGCTGTGAGAAAACCTTGGTTTATAGACACAGCTGAAGCATAAACCACTCCACTAAACTACTGTGTGCTCACATCCTCTTGGCCTGGACGATCTCGATGTAGTCTTCAGATCTGGAGTAGAACCCTTCAGGACTCAGAGCGCCCCAGAAGTTACTCCACAGCTTCCCGTGTCTGGACAGCATGGGAGCAATAACCGACCTGAGAGGAAACAGAGAATTTACTCTCGTAAAGCCAAAATATTGAAACATGTACATGGAGAATCTGGTTTGATTGTGAAGTCACCAGACTTTTAACGCTTTAATGCACAGGAAGATATGTTAATTATCCAGTTATATACTCCAGCTGCAGTAGCAACAGTTACAATCCAGTCCTGATCTGACAGTGCTTCTGGTTGTTATTGTTTTCAATGAGACTTAATTGCTTTGTATGCTGTTTTGCCTCACATTTTGTCGCTCTATGAGCATCGTGTTTTTACAGGAGCGCCCTGAACACATAAAGTAAAAAAAAAAGGTTAGTAGTGTGGACTGGTTGGGGTGTAGGGTAGTAGTGTGGACTTGTTGGGGTTTAGGGTAGTAGTGTGGACTTGTTGGGGTGTAGGGTAGTAGTGTGGACTTGTTGGGGTTTAGGGTAGTAGTGTGGACTTGTTGGGGTGTAGGGTAGTAGTGTGGACTTGTTGGGGTTTAGGGTAGTAGTGTGGACTTGTTGGGGTGTAGGGTAGTAGTGTGGACTTGTTGGGGTGTAGGGTAGTAGTGTGGACTTGTTGGGGTGTACTTATTGAATTTGTATTTGTTTACTGCACTTATCCTATTCGTAGTAGTTTGTAGCACTTACTATATTCGGACTAGTCTGTTGCAATTATTGTTTTCGTAGTAATCTGCCTCTGCACTATACTTTTGCTCTGGCTTATACTTTGAGATGCTTGTTTAAGAAAGGAGATGCACTTATGACTTCTGGTGACTAGTAGTTCTCTTGAATACCTATGTTGAATACACTTCCTGTAAGTCGCTTTGGATAAAAGCGTCTGCTAAATGACTGTAATGTAATGTAATGTAATGTAATGTGTAGGGTAGTAGTGTGGACTTGTTGGGGTTTAGGGTAGTAGTGTGGACTTGTTGGGGTGTAGGGTAGTAGTGTGGACTTGTTGGGGTTTAGGGTAGTAGTGTGGACTTGTTGGGGTGTAGGGTAGTAGTGTGGACTTGTAGGGTAGTAGTGTGGACTTGTTGGGGTGTAGGGTAGTAGTGTGGACTGGTTGGGGTGTAGGGTAGTAGTGTGGACTGGTTGGGGTGTAGGGTAGTAGTGTGGACTTGTAGGGTAGTAGTGTGGACTTGTAGGGTAGTAGTGTGGACTTGTTGGGGTTTAGGGTAGTAGTGTGGACTTGTAGGGTAGCAGTGTGGACTTGTTGGGGTGTAGGGTAGTAGTGTGGACTGGTTGGGGTGTAGGGTAGTAGTGTGGACTTGTAGGGTAGTAGTGTGGACTTGTTGGGGTGTAGGGTAGTAGTGTGGACTGGTTGGGGTGTAGGGTAGTAGTGTGGACTGGTTGGGGTGTAGGGTAGTAGTGTGGACTTGTTGGGGTGTAGGGTAGTAGTGTGGACTGGTTGGGGTGTAGGGTAGTAGTGTGGACTTGTTGGGGTGTAGGGTAGTAGTGTGGACTGGTTGGGGTGTAGGGTAGTAGTGTGGACTTGTAGGGTAGCAGTGTGGACTTGTTGGGGTGTAGGGTAGTAGTGTGGACTTGTTGGGGTGTAGGGTAGTAGTGTGGACTGGTTGGGGTGTAGGGTAGTAGTGTGGAGTCTTCAGTGTAAACAGGAGCTACGTACTTGTTTTCTTCGATGAGTATCCTCAGGGTGTCTGGATTGGTCAAGGCCACGTCGGAGTCGATGCTGAAGTAGTAGTCACACTCTGGATCCTTCTTACACGCCTCGCTGCAAACACACATACATGTACATATTATTAAAGATCTAGTATGTTCTTCTCAAATGGATCTCAAAGTCCATCCAACCATTATATCAAACATAAAATAGTTGTATTGTGCTCATTGTTACGTCAGAGTTGTACAGTCGATGAGTCATCTATTGATAATAGTTGAACTGTTTAGGTCTCCACTCACACAGCCATGGCTCTGGCCTTGTTCTCCTGAAGGTTCTCCTCCGGTCCGACCAGTAGGGCGTCGGGGAACAGTGCTCTGTGACGCTCCCAGAACCTCTGGATGTGGCGCTCGTGGTACACGACCTGGATCACAGGTAGATTAAAGGGATCAGAGCGGGATGGAACACGGCGGGTCACAACGGGTCGGATTATGTGAGTGACGTACGTTGTTGTGGACGAAGAGGCGGATCCTCGACGTCGGGTAGTTGAGCGTCGACAGTCGGTCCAGGAACTCCTCCATGAAGGGAGTTGGGTGCTCGATGAACACGGCGACGTACACCAGCGGCATCTCCTCGTCCTGACACACACACACACACACACACACACACACACACACACACACACACACACACACACACACACACACACACACACACACACACACACACACACACACACACACACACACACACACACAGTTTAACCCCTGTGAGGAGACAACACTCTGATCTTCTGCACCATCAGAGCGGTGAGCGTACCGGAGCGTCGTTGTAGAACAGCAGGTCGTCGTCACAGATCCCACAGCCGTCCTCAAAGGTCCACGCCGTGGGCACGTAGTTACCCAGGTAGTTCAGCTGCAGCTGCAGAGACAAAGAGACGGGTCATGTGACCTTCTGCTCACTTTATGGCACTCATCACATGATGTGGAGCTGGAACATAATCTCCTGGAGTTAAACTACAGAGGAGCAGTGTGGCGGTTGTCGTGGTGAAGCCGTCATATGACGTCATTGTGGCCTGAGAGTGAACATAAAAACACGGAAGGCTGTGATTGGTCGGTTACCTTGGTGGGGCCGTTGCCGTGGATGATGACAGGAAGCGTGTCGTAGGCTACGTTCCTGGCTCTGACCTTTGACCTCTCAAACTTCAGGACGACTTCCTCTGACGGACAGAGAAGTTCACATGTCACACACAGACATTATCTCTCTGTGTGTGTGTGTGTGTGTGTGTGTGTGTGTGTGTGTGTGTGTGTGTGTGTGTGTGTGTGTGTGTGTGTGTGTGTGTGTGTGTCTCACCAACAGCTCCGTTCAGATTCTGGAAGATTCTGGAGCGATGGTCCAGAGACATGTTGAACTTGGCCTGAAGAGACAAAGAGACAAGATATCATCATCATCATCTTCATCCTCCCCCTCTCCTCCCTCCCCCTTCTCTCCCGTCCTCCTCACCCTCTGTTTCTTGTCCAGGTAGATTTTGGTGTAGAACAGCTGGTCGTCATCGTTGTCTTTGTATTTCCACTGTTGAACCAGCGAGCTGAGATCTGAAGCAAAGCCGATGAACCCTGAACACACACACACACATTAACACACGCGTTAACACACCCACACATTAACACACCCACGCACGCACACACGTTAACACACACACGTTAACGCGCAGTTGGATTTAACAGGCGACACACACACACACACGCACACGGGGTCTGTTAACTCCTCTTCTTCCTACACACACGTCTTACCTCCTGAGTTGAGGTAGCGTTTCCCAGAATGCACCTCTGGATATTTGGAGGCCAGTCTCTGGTCGGGCCAGCAGAAACCCTCAGCGGAGAAAACAACTCGGTGACCCAGACGAGAGAACTTGGAGAGCAGATCCTCTGGACCCGACGCAAAGATCACGTCATAGCTGCAGAGAGAGTTTCAAAATAAAAGACACTCCAGTGTGAAAAAGAAGGGGAAGTACTTCAGAATAAAAGAAACAAATAGATCTTATTTGACTCTGCTTATTGAGTTAAACACAGCTCTTCTTTTGTAACAACATTTAAAAACTGTGGACCCAAAGAGACAGTCCTTCTTCTTCTATCACCAACAAAGACGTAGTTTTACTGAACAGGAATGTCTTTGAGAGAAAACTGAAGAATGGACGAGGACAAGAGAGGACAAAACAGGACAGGTGATGATAGTGGAGGATGGAAGAGGAGAGAATAGATAAGAATAGATAAGAACAGAGAAGAACAGGTGAGGACAGGTGAGTCAGATTTCACATTGAAAACAGAACAAAGGAACAACAGAGTTGAAAATGAGAATAAAGAGAAGAAGAAAAGGTGTGACAAAAGAGAAACGAGGACAGGTGTTATATCTCTCACACACACACACACACACACACACACACACACACACACACACACACACACACACACACACACACACACACACACACACACACACACACACACACACACACACACACACACACACACACACACACACACACGTTACCTGTCCACGAACATGACGACCATGTCCTTGTTGTCAGAGTGTTTGAGCAGCTCCGCCTTCAACCATCTGACCTTCTGACCTCCACCCACGGTCCGAGCCACGTCACCCCCTTCCACTGCTCGCCCAGACCCAGCACCTGAACACATCATCATCATCATCATCATCATCACCTTCATCTATTTTTTCCTTCATGATGATCAAACATCTGTATTTCCACTCATATCATCTCTCATTTCCCATCAGCATGTGGTAAAGATTTCAAGATGGACTGATCCAAACTCATCACACAGACATTATCTCTGTCTGTCTGTGTGTGTGTGTGTGTGTGTGTGTGTGTGTGTGTGTGTGTGTGTGTGTGTGTGTGTGTGTGTGTGTGTGTGTGTGTGTGTGTGTGTGTGTTACCTTCACAGTGTAGTTGAACTCTCTGGCCGTCCTCATGAAGCGTTTGAAGCCGTCAGTCTCCTCTGTTGCCGCGGTGATCACCAGCAGATTTTCTACACACACACACACACACACAGAGATGAGGTCATCAGACAGAATACATGTGACATCACACTGAGGAACCGCTCTGATTGGCTGTCTGATCCATGACATGAGGAAAGGTTGTCGTCTCATCAGGTACAATCAGTGGAGGAGGAAGTAAAAGTACTAATACTACAGTACTACAGTGTACTAATACTACAGTACTACAGTGTACTAATACTACAGTACTACAGTGTACTAATACTACAGTACTACAGTGTACTAATACTACAGTACTACAGTACTACAGTGTACTAATACTACAGTGTACTAATACTACAGTACTACAGTGTACTAATACTACAGTACTACAGTACTACAGTGTACTAATACTACAGTACTACAGTGTACTAATACTACAGTACTACAGTGTACTAATACTACAGTACTACAGTACTACAGTGTACTAATACTACAGTACTACAGTGTACTAATACTACAGTACTACAGTACTACAGTGTACTAATACTACAGTACTACAGTGTACTAATACTACAGTACTACAGTGTACTAATACGCCACTACATGAATGAAAATGAATGCAAATGCGGGACTAATAAAGGATTATCTTATCTTATACTACAGTACTACAGTGTACTAATACTACAGTACTACAGTGTACTAATACTACAGTACTACAGTACTACAGTGTACTAATACTACAGTACTACAGTGTACTAATACTACAGTACTACAGTACTACAGTGTACTAATACTACAGTACTACAGTGTACTAATACTACAGTACTACAGTGTACTAATACTACAGTGTACTAATACTACAGTACTACAGTGTACTAATACTACAGTACTACAGTACTACAGTGTACTAATACTACAGTACTACAGTGTACTAATACTACAGTACTACAGTACTACAGTGTACTAATACTACAGTACTACAGTGTACTAATACTACAGTACTACAGTACTACAGTGTACTAATACTACAGTACTACAGTGTACTAATACGCCACTACATGAATGAAAATGACTTAAACTAAAGTTGCAAAAGTATAATCATCAAAATATACTTAACCAAAAGTAAAAGTACACATAATGCAGAATATATATATATTTTTTTTTTAATTACTTCATCATTAATGTGTTCATCTCTTTAAAGGTGGAGCTCTTTTTAATAACTTTATTTACTGCTGGTAGTTTGTTCTGCAATAATACTTCATAATTTATTAGTTGATTATAGTTTGTGTTTAATAATAAAATTATTAAATATGTCTAGTGGAGTCGCAGAAAATGGAAATACTCAAGGTCTTAAAGTACTTCAAAACTGAACTTAAAATCTCCCTCCCTCCCTCCTACCTTCACTCCCTCCCTCCCTTCTCTTCCCCCTTCCTCCCTCCCCTCCCCCCCCTCCCTCCCCTCCCTCCCTCCTACCTCCCCTCCCTCCATCCTACCTCCCCTCCCTCCCTCCCTCCTACCTCCCCTCCCTCCCTTCTCTTCCCCCTTCCTCCCTCCTCCCTGCCTCCAGGCTTTCCGAAGAATTTGGTGAGAGTGAAATTCCTCTGAGAGGTTAGGGAGGTGAATAGCAGGAGGAGCAGGAGGGGTGAGGCAGAGAGGAGAGGAGTCCTTGGCGACAGAAGCCTCCTTGTCCTCAGTGGGTCCAGGTTTCCTTCAGCCCGGCTCTTTGAGGACAAACACTGAAACATCAGGTTTTTCAGTTTCTCTCCAGGAACTCTTTCTGGCAACAGAAGCTCTGTGACTGTGTCCGTGGATGGAGCACTATGTGGCAGCAGAGACCTAGGATCAGCTGCCACATAGCTGGTGATCATCTTCACTATTGATCATCTTCACTATTGATCATCTTCACTATTGATCATCTTCACTATTGATCAGCTCATGTGTTTGTCCGACCAACAACTAAAACCCAAAGAGATCAGTTTACTGAGATATGAACCGGAGATATCTGGATTTTGGAGATTAATTAATTAACTAAATTAGTAGATTAATAATCGATGAATCAATTAACTGATTTATTCTCAGACTAAAAGGATAAATATTCAAACATTTGTCATTAAATGGTTTTAAAACGTGTCATAAAGGACTCGAGTGGCATTTAATGATGATACATTTTAATAACATTTATTTTAATAAACATCACTATTATTAGATATGTTTTTAATATTTATTTAGTCTCTTAATGTGTTTTATTGTATCTGTTCTTTTCTCCTGCAGCTGTAACATCCACAGAAATCAATAAAGTTTTATCTAAACTCATTTAAAGTATTTATCACCTCGTTAATGTGGATGTTTAACAATATTCATCAATCTGATGTCCTGCTGAGAGTCGATGCTGATCTGACTTTAATAATTAATTATCCAGGATATTTACTGTTTTATTACATAAGTTTATATTTTAATTATCACATAATGAGACGGAGGATTTTATCAGGAGGGAAAATACAAAACACCAGAACTACTTCATGAAAACACACACAGCTGTGCTCGGGAGTTAAACTACCAACACACACACACACACACGGACACACACAGCTGTCCAACACACACACACACACACACACACACACACACACGGACACACACAGCTGTCCAAACACACACACTGCATGTTAAACTTCACACTCTGTACTCAACACAAAGTACTCTGTGTTGTTTTTACTTTACTGTATTTTGTTCCTGTTTTATTTTATTTATTCCATTTTTTTGTTGACTTTAAACTGTTGAATTTGGCAAAACGATCCCTTAAGACTTTTAATCTATTTTTATTATTTATTATTATTATTAATTAATTCTCATGTTGTTACATTTACTTTTATCTTTTCTTGTCTGAGCTGTTTTAATGTTTCTCTATAAGTGAAGTTGGGTGGAGATGTGGGCGGTGTTCAGAAGTCTAGAAGGTTCCTTCACTGACAACGATCCAGATCACATCTCTAACACTAAGAAGTTATATTTATATATATTATATTAAGGGATTATTCAGAATATATGCTAGTCAAAAGACACATCGTCTTCTTCACTGGTGGAACTAGTATTTAAATATTTACTGTAGTAACAAAAGCAAAAGTCTAATTTAAAAATCTGTTTCAAGTAAAAGTATGAAGTATTATCAGCTAAATGTACTTTAAGCATTCAAGTAAAAGTATGAAGTATTATCAGCTAAATGTACTTTAAGCATTAAAGTAAAAGTATGAAGTATTATCAGCTAAATGTACTTTAAGCATTAAAGTAAAAGTATGACGTATTATCAGCTAAATGTACTTTAAGCATTAAAGTAAAAGTATGTATTAAGTAAATTATTTAAGCATTAAAGTAAAAGTATGAAGTATTATCAGCTAAATGTACTTTAAGCATTCAAGTAAAAGTATGAAGTATTATCAGCATTAAAGTAAAAGTATGAAGTATTATCAGCATTAAAGTAAAAGTACTCATGCACTCTTTTGAATGAATTAAAAGGTATTTTACATACAGTCAGGTGTTCTTTTCCTCCATAACACTGCTTTATATTATACTTATATGTATTAATATGTAATGTTAAGAGGTAGTAGAGGTAAAGGACACTATTCACATTAATCTAAATAATGAATAAAGAAACTCTTTGATTTCTTCCCTTTATCAAAGCTTTTACATTTAAAGGGAAACATAATAAAATCATAATCATGTAATAAACACAGTGTAGAGTTAATTAAAGTTAATTAAAGTGAGTGAATGAACAAGCAGCCCTTCATTGATCTCTGCTCGTCACTGCGCATGCGCGGCCGTGACGTCACTCGGAGCCCGGAGACCCGGAGGTCCGCTGGCCGCGCAGGGACCCTCCGGAGCGGCCTTACCTGGGGAGAGGCTCCGCTGCTGGGCCGACACGGAGCTCTGGAAGAAGGCGAGAGCCAGCAGGCCGAGCAGACGACAGGAAAACATGGCGGCTGCACAAGAAACGCGTTAACGGCGGCGCGCAGACTGATCACCGTGGTCCTCCGGAGCTCCCGTCCTCACTCCATCAGCTCCCTCTGACGATCCCGAGCGGCTCGCAAATCTCGCGTCTTATCGCGATGACAGAAGAATGTCAACAGAAGCCACAAAGTAATCCCGCCCGCCCACTTTGTTAGAGCGTCAGCCAATGAGGAGTGCAGGTGCTTTGATTGACGGGCCCACGGAGCGAATCAGCGCGCAGGAGCGGCTCCACGCGAGCCAATCAGAGGAGGACAAATGGAGAAGAGGGGGCGGGGCTTTCTCTCTCTCACTTTATGTGGAATTCAGTTCGTGAAAAGTCTCTGCCACGTCTGAAGCATTCCTGAGAGAGAGAGGGAGAGAGACATAGAGAGAGAGAGGGAGAGAGAGAGAGACATAGAAAGAGAGAGACATAGAGAGAGAGAGGGAGAGGGGCGGGGCTTATCACATGACAAAAACACACTCTTTAGTTATTCATCTTCATAAAACACTATGGCTTCATGTTATTACTATTACTACCACAATCACACCTATTATTAGCATGTAAAGAACTATACTACACTACATTATTTACATAACAAGTATAATCAACTAATTAATGCATCAATAACTATAATAGAACAAATATAACATATATTACTCTGCATCATGAGTACTTCTACTTTTAGATAAGATAAGATAAGATAATCCTTTATTAGTCCCGCAGCGGGGACATTTACAGGATTACAGCAGCAAAGAGGATAGTGCAAAACAAGAGACATAGTAAATAAAATAAAAACACAAGATCAAAATAAGTATTATAAATAAGCAAATGAGCAATAAAAAACAGTAAAAAAACAGTAAAGAACAGTAGAGAATCCACAGTAATATTATATATACAGACAGAAACTATTATAAATTATAAATATTGTATTGCACAGTGTATTAGTGTATTAGTGTCATGTGGTCTGCTGGGAGCAGAGCTGGTTGTGCAGCCTGACAGCAGCAGGAAGGAAGGACTTGCGGTACCTCTCCTCTTTTGGTACTTTATGTACATTTTGATTATTATTTTACTTTTATTTAACTAACATTTTGAATGCATGGCTTCAACTTATAACTGAGTATTCATACACTGTGGTACACTGTGGTATTAGTACTTTTACTTAATCAAAAGATCTGAGTACTTGTTCTACTATTATGCATACATGTATTCAATATTTCTCTTCTCAATTTATTATTTAATATTTATTATTATTTATTATAAATATTTATATATAAATATTTATCTATTTTCATTTCATATTATATTTATATTTATATAATATATAATATAGTATAAAATATTATATAATATATATATATATTTAATACTTTTGTTTTATTTAAAATAAATATTGCACCAAAACATTACAATATAATTCACAAAAGCAGACTGAATAATATTTAAAAATAAAATTAATTATTTGAAAAAAATAAGTTTATAATCAAATTTATTATTTAATATGTATTATTATTTATTATAAATATTTATATATAAATATTTATATTTATCTATTTTCATTTTATATTATATTTATATAATATATAATATAGTATAAAATATAATATAATATATATATATTTAATACTTTATTTTTATTTAAAATAAATATTGCACCAAAACATTACAATATAATTCTCAAAAGCAGACTGAATAATATTTAAAAATAAAATTAATTATTGAAAAAAAATAAGTTTATAATCACATTTATTATTTAATATTTATTATTATTTATTATAAATATTTATATATAAATATTTATATTTATCTATTTTCATTTTATATTATATTTATATAATATAGTATAAAATATAATGTAATATATGTATATATTTAATACTTTATTTTTTTTTAAAATAAATATTGCACCAAAACATTACAATATAATTCTCAAAAGCAGACTGAAATTTTTTTATAATATAATTAATTTTTGAAAAAAAATAAGTTTATAATCAAATTTATTATTTAATATTTATTATTATTTATTATAAATATTTATATATACATATTTATCTATTTTCATTTTATATTATATTTATACAATATAATATATAATATAATATGTAATATAGTATAAAATATTATATATATATATATATATATATATATATATTTAATACTTTATTTTTATTTAAAATAAATATTGCACCAAAACATTAAAATATAATTCTCAAAAGCAGACTGAAGAATATTAAAAAATAAAATTAATTATCGAACAAAAACAAGTTTATAATCATTTAAAACCATGAAGGAATACAGTAAATATAAGTCATCTTTTTTTTTTAAACTACATTCATGAATGGAAATAAAACATAAAAAAATATAAGACGACATCTTTAGAAGAAAGTTGTCTCAAATCAATACACTTATAATATAATTCTTATAGGCTTTATTATCTCTAAGATAATGAACCGTGCGTGACGTCAGCAGGCCACGCCCCGCTGCGTCCCGTTGTCACGGCAGCGCGTCACCAGCAGAGACGCGTCACCAGCAGAGACGCGTCACCGTGAGAACATGAGGCCGAGGTTCTTCACCCCCGCGGAGGTGTCCGCTCACAACACCGCGGCCGACCTGTGGCTCTCGTTCCTGGGCAGAGTGTGTGACCTCACCCCGCTGATGGAGCAGCACAAAGGTGAGCTCCACACCTGCAGCTGAGAAAGAGGACAAATGTTTAAAAACATGATTTTATTATTTATTATTATATTATTATATTATTATATTATTATATTATTTACATTATTTAGTTCCAACCTTACCTTCCAGAGATAATCTCCTCTTTACTGCATTTATCTAAAGCTATGGTTACCAGGTCACTTTTTACATCCAAAACATGTGTTTATTAAATATGATGCATTTTCTTAGATTAAATACTAAACAGCATATTAAACACAAGCAAGAAGAATACTACTTACTACTTATTAATGTAGCACTAATTATAATACAGAAATAAATAAAATAATTCTTATTTATATAAAATTAACATAGAAATACATATACATATTCAAATATCTATATTTATAAACATATATGGGGTGTGAAAGTGTTGTGATAAATATCTACTGTGTGTTTAGTCTCATACTGATGTTAAATATAAATGTAAGTGTTTCATACAGATGTTAATAAAGATATAATACAGATGTTAATAAAGATATAATACAGATGTTAATAAAGATATAATACAGATGTTAATAAAGATATTAATAAAGATATAATACAGATGTTAATAAAGATATAATACAGATGTTAAAGATATAATAAAGATATAATACAGATGTTAATAAAGATATAATAAGTTAATGTTAATAAAGATATAATACAGATGTTAATAAAGATATAATAAAGTTAATATAATACAGATGTTAATAAAGATATAATACAGATGTTAATAAAGATATAATACAGATGTTAATAAAGATATAATACAGATGTTAATAAAGATATAATACAGATGTTAATAAAGATGTTAATAAAGATATAATACAGATGTTAATAAAGATATAATACAGATGTTAATAAAGATATAATACAGATGTTAATAAAGATATAATACAGATGTTGTTAATAAAGATATAATACAGATGTTAATAAAGATATAATACAGATGATATTAATAAAGATATAATACAGATATTAATAAAGATATAATACAGATGTTAATAAAGATATAATACAGATGTTAATAAAGATATAATACAGATGTTAATAAAGATATAATACAGATGTTAATAAAGATATAATACAGATGTTAATAAAGATATAATACAGATGTTAATAAAGATATAATACAGATGTTGAATAAAGATATAATACAGATATTAATAAAGATATAATACAGATATTAATAAAGATATAATACAGATGTTAATAAAGATATAATACAGATATTAATAAAGATATAATACAGATATTAATAAGAGATATAATACAGATATTAATAAAGATATAATACAGATGTTAATAAAGATATAATACAGATGTTAATAAAGATATAATACAGATGTTTAAAGAATAAAGATATAATACAGATATTAATAAAGATATAATACAGATATTAATAAAGATATAATACAGATGTTAATAAAGATATAAAGATGTTAATAAAGATATAATACAGATATTAATAAAGATATAATACAGATGTTAATAAAGATATAATACAGATGTTGAATAAAGATATAATACAGATGTTAATAAAGATATAATACAGATGTTAATAAAGATATAATACAGATGTTAATAAAGATATAATACAGATGTTAATAAAGATATAATAGATGTTAATAAAGATATAATACAGATGTTAATAAAGATATAATACAGATGTTAATAAAGATATAATACAGATATTAATAAAGATATAATACAGATGTTAATAAAGATATAATACAGATGTTGAATAAATATATAATACAGATGTTAATAAAGATATAATACAGATGTTAATAAAGATATAATACAGATGTTGAATAAAGATATAATACAGATGTTAATAAAGATATAATACAGATGTTAATAAAGATATAATACAGATGTTAATAAAGATATAATACAGATGTTAATAAAGATATAATACAGATGTTGACCCTTGTTCCCGTAGGAGACGCTCTGCTGTTACCCATCATGGAGTCTGCAGGAAAAGACATCAGCAGCTGGTTCGACCCTGAAACCAAAGACGTGAGCGTTAAACAAAGCAGCCAATCAGAGAGCAGCTCTCAGCTCCTTTCTCACCTGCGTGTCTCTGTCCTCCGTCCTCAGGTGCTCACATACGTGGATCCCCTGACGAACTGTGTGAGGTACTACACCCCCAGGGGGCGCTTCGTGCACGTCCCCCCCGCCGGCCCTCGCTCCGACTGGGCCAGTGACGTGGGCCGGCCCTGGTGGAGCGACGAACGCTACCAGGTGGGACGTCTGTCGGCCAAGACCAGGTGGATACGAATCATCAACACGCTGACCTCACAGGAGCAGCGCCTGCAGGTGAACTGTCCACACACCTCACCTGAGCAGGTAACCCTCACCTGAGCAGGTAACCTCGCCTGAGCAGGTAACCCTCACCTGAGCAGGTAACCTCGCCTGAGCAGGTAACCTCGCCTGAGCAGGTAACCCTCACCTGAGCAGGTAACCCTCGCCTGAGCAGGTAACCCTCACCTGAGCAGGTAACCTCGCCTGAGCAGGTAACCTCGCCTGAGCAGGTAACCCTCACCTGAGCAGGTAACCCTCGCCTGAGAGCAGGTAACCCTCACCTGAGCAGGTAACCCTCACCTGAGCAGGTAAGAGCAGGTAACCCTCGCCTGAGCAGGTAACCTCGCCTGAGCAGGTAACCCTCACCTGAGCAGGTAACCCTCGCCTGAGCAGGTAACCCTCACCTGAGCAGGTAACCTCTCCTGAGCAGGTAACCCTCACCTGAGCAGGTAACCCTCACCTGAGCAGGTAACCCTCGCCTGAGCAGGTAACCCCTCGCCTGAGCAGGTAACCCCTCACCTGAGCAGGTAACCCTCGCCTGAGCAGGTAACCCTCACCTGAGCAGGTAACCCTCGCCTGAGCAGGTAACCCCTCGCCTGAGCAGGTAACCCTAACTGTTCAAGTACCCCAATTCTTCTGAGGTACCTCACCTTCTGAGGTAACCCTCGCCTGCTGAGTTTTATTCTTACCTGCCCCAGTACCCCTCACCTGCTCAGGTACAAACACAGTGAGACCCTGAAGGTGGCGCTAGAGGAAGCGTTCTTTCTTTGACAGAGGATTTGTGGTGGCTGAAACATCGGACTCTGAGCTTTAGGATCATGAATTCATTCTGCTGCTCCTCAGGTGTGTTCAGAGGAGACGATGGCTGAGATCCTCCAGCGTTACCTGCGCTTCAACGCTCACGCCTGCAGCTACACCTGGAAACACGGCGGCGTGCGTCTGGACATGAGCCGGACGCTCAGCGAGAACAACGTGCCCGACGACGACCTCCAGCTCCAACACCTCCGACTGGACCGAGACCTCTTCAGCCCCGCCGTCCTGCTCCACTACAACGATGACCTCACTGAGGGCTGACCTCTGACCCCACCACGCTGTGACCTCTGACCCCACCACCAGCATGTTAAATGTTCATGATTTATTCTGTTGATCTCAACATGACTTTATCTCTGATTTATTAGTAAAAATATGGATTTTGACTTTAATCTTGAGAATCTCTCTTCACTTACTTTGATGGATTGTGATGAAATGTGGTTCATCATTCAGGGAGAATTATAACCGTGATGATGATGAACTAAAGACATTCAATCAGCTGGACACTGTGTTCTACATCCCTGTGAAAACCTTGGTAAAAACGCACCTTTTTTATTTGGCTTTGCTAGATATTGATGTGATTAGAAGTGTTGATTATGCTTAACTTATTTTATCTCTTTTTCTGTAAGCACTTTGGAAACCCTGTTTGTTTAAACTGCTATATAAATGATTGGATTGTTCACTGATAACTAGCTAACGTTAGCATGCTAATATTAGCATTAGCTGATTATGCTAACATAAGCTTGACTCTGTGTTCACTGATAACTAGCTAACATTAGCATGCTAATATTAGCATTAGCTGATTATGCTAACATAAGCTTGACTCTGTGTTCACTGATAACTAGCTAACATTAGCATGCTAATATTAGCATTAGCTGATTATGCTAACATAAGCTGGACTCTGTGTTCACTGATAACTAGCTAACATTAGCATGCTAATATTAGCATTAGCTGATTATGCTAACATAAGCTGGACTCTGTGTTCACTGATAACTAGCTAATGTTAGCATGCTAATATTAGCATTAAAGGGGTTCCACCACAGCGTGTCTCCAGGTGTTGGGTTCTCTGTTGTTTTAAAATCAGTGACCATGGTTTCAACTGAATTGCGTTGCTAGGCAACATCTTGGGTCCACGCTTACTTCCCTGTCAGCTGATGGACGTCACATACAGCACAACAAAGGCGTCTGTCATCAGGAAATAAACTGACACCTGAGGAATGTGTACATGTACGGCTGTGAGGCGGTCTATAAAGCCAAATGTCCTGAGGTGCATTGTGGGTAATGTTTGCTTTCTACACGTTATGGAAGTGTCATGCTCTTTGAACATGTCAACATGGTCACTGTTAGCATGTTAGCATTTATCTCAAAGCAGCGCTCTGCCCCAGTAGATAATCACATAAAGGTAGAA
>NC_072455.1:406419-421419 GCF_027596085.1 Anoplopoma fimbria | reverse complement strand
TTGAGCGTCTGTCCACAGTCGGGGTAAGTTTCAAGCCTCATGTCTGTGTGTCTGTATGTGTGATCCTGGACGACCAACTGTCGCTCTCAGCAAACATTACATCGGTCACACGCTCCTGCAGACTCCTCCTCTACAACATCAGGAGGATTCTCCCCTTCCTCCCTGAGGAGACGGTGCAGGTGCTCTACAGGCTCTGGTCATCTCCCGCCTGGACTACTGCAACTCACTACTGGAGCCCCGGCGTCGGCCATCAGACCTCTGGAGCTCGTCCAGAAAGCTGCAGCACGTCTGGTGTTCAATGACCCAAGTTCTCCCACACAACTTCCCTTCTCCGTTCTCTACACTGGCTCCCTGTAGGAGCATCCAGTTACAGACTCTGGTGCCTACAGGGCAGTGAGAGGAACAGCTCCTTCCTATCTCCAGACCATGAAGCCCTACACCCCCCACCACTCCTCTCTGCTGCCTCGGGGTGACTGGTTGCCCCGTCGCTCAGAGGTCCCTGCAGCCGATCCACCCGGTCACAGCTTCTTCCTGTCCTGACCCCTCAGTGGAGGAATGAACTCCCCACTGACCTCAGGACAGCAGAGTCGCTGCCCATCTTTCGGCGCAGGCTGAAAACTCACCTCTTCAAGAAGTACTACCCTGAGCCTTCCTCGTAGCACTTATTGAATTCGTATTAGTTTACTGCACTTATCCTATTCGTAGTAGTTTGTAGCACTTACTATATTCGGATTAGTCTGTTGCAATTATTGTTTTCATAGTAATCTGCCTCTGCACTATACTTTTGCTCTGGTTTATGCTTTAAGATGCTTGTTTAAGAAAGGAGATGCACTGATGACTTCTGGTGACTAGTAGTTCTCTTGAATACCTATGTTGAATACACTTCCTGTAAGTCGCTTTGGATAAAAGCGTCTGCTGTAATGTAATGTAATGTAATGTAATGGAATGTAATGTGATGTCTGGGTGTTTGATTCATTTCTTAAACAGGCCCTATTATGATATTCTCCAGGGGCATATTTTTCATGCCATCTTAACATGAAAAATGTTGTTATTGTACAGCAATGCTCCTCTGTGGGTTTGGGTTTAATTATTGATTTACTTACATTAGAGAGAAAGAGAACACAGTCAGCAGTCGTGGAGATTTAAATGACCTTATTTGAAACTTTTCCTGTTATTGGTGAAGTGTGTTTCATAATGTGGCTGTGAACAAATGTTTGAGTGAGTGTAAAGCAACAAATGAGGGAATTCTTGTTTTGGACACTCACCTGAACAGGTGTGTTTGTTTCTTCTAGACCCACGCGGCTCGGCCTCATCGGCTGCAGACTCCGCCCGTCCGTGTTGGGAGTGATACGCCACCTGCTGGTGTTCTCCCCGTACTGCATCTCCACCGTCCTCATGGTGTCCGTATATCGAAACAGGCCTTCAGGTAACACTGAGCTTCTCGTGGGAGTCTGCAGCCTCGCCAGCAGCTCTGTGAGGCTGCAATACTGCAGGTGTAACATTCACCATGTTCACCGTCTTAGCTTAGCACGTTAGCATGCTAGCATTAGCTGATTATCAGTATACTTAATTGATGTCATCGCTGACGTCACCACCCAGCATCATTTCTAAACTTTTTCTCTCTTAATGTTGTCTTTATTTTTTTAATGTATGTTTTTATGTCTCAGCGCCATCGACAGGCGTGAGAGGCGTTGTGTTTTCAGATTATCTGTCCTGTTCGTACTTTCATTCTCGTGAACTCGATATCTCAGGAACACCTGGAGGGAATTTCTTCAGATTGGTCACAAATGTCCACCTGGACTCAAAGATGAACTGATCAGATTTTGGTGGTCAAAGGTCACCGTGACCCCAGTAAACCCCCTCAATAATCCATATTTTAATTATGACAATTCAACACAAATGTCTAACAGGATAAAATGATAAAGTGAAGACATTTTAGACAAACATGAATGTAAACTGCTACTGTAATACAGTTTTAATGTTTTATCAATAAAGTTTTAAAGTGAACTTTTCAGTCAGAATAGTTTATTGTCACAGTTGACTGTTTTTAATTGTTGCTTTGATGTGTTTCCTTTTGTTTCTTGATTGTTTTTGGCTTCACAGTTGTAACTTTTAGGGCTGAAAAACTTTTATTCAGTATGAATAACAAATGAACATGTTTGCCTTGGGCGACCCCTAGTGGTAGAAACAACACAATAATTAAAATGTTCAAACTCTTTGGATTAAAATATGTCTATCACTGATGGTTGTATTGTAATATTTTATTTGATAGCCCTATAAATTACATATATTTATTATAACAAGTGAGAAGGATTTTAGAATTCGTTAACTTGATATTAACAGAGAAAACACGACTCACAGCAGAATCTGAACTATCAGCTTTAATTTGGACCAAAAACACGTCGACCGCTCTGCAGAACATTCTGTATCTTGAGTTAAGTTCAACAGAGTCAGTCTTTCTCTGAGTTAACAGGCTTCAGTTAACCTGACTTAGCTACCTGCTCTCACAGAGATGCTTAAATTAGAAGATAAGAAGCGTTTAAATCTCAGAAGTGATGCTCCGTGGCGGCAGCAGTGATGATGTCATCATAGTCATCATCCAATCCCTCCTCAGCCTGAGTGGGCGGGGTCATCACCATGGAGACGGGCAGGTCACTTCCTACATTCAGAGCAGGTTAGAAAGAGAATGTAGATCAACATGAGGAGTTCTGTTAGAAACAACTGTCAATAATAAACACAGGATTGATTGATTGATTGATTGATTGATTGATTGATTGATTGATTGATTGATTGATTGATTGATTGATTGATTGATTGATTGATACCTCTGGGCTTGTGTCAATATAAAGACCCCACGATGAAAGTTGAGATGCAGTACGGACAGAACACCACAAGGTGGCAGACCAGTCTGAACACAAGGTGGGAGGGGGCTGAGGAAGGGGGCGGTTCTGATGTAGAGGGAGGAGTCAATGTTGAGGCAGGGGGCGGGGCCGTGGATGTCGGTTGACCTGTAGACAGAATCCCACCTGGTCAGGTGAACATCTGGGTGAATGAACTGGTGAAATCAAAGGTGACCTCCTCACCTGTGACAGACAGCCAGCTGGGTGGAGACTCTCCACCTGTCATCTTACACCTGTAGAGGCCTTCATCAGACTTGGTAACATGCTGGATGGTCATGTGACCTTCAGGCTCAGTCCTGATGAAGGAGCCATCTTTATAGAAACCAGCTGGGAGGTTGGAGGACGTCGTTGTCCTACAGGACAGAGTGACGTCATGTCCCTCCATCACAGGGAGGACAGGACTCCTCAGGATCACTGGTCCACCTAAACACAGAGACAAACTACAGCGTTTCATCTGAACCTGAAGAAGGACAGAGGATGTGTTGGTATGTTCCTCTGTGGTTCCTATAGTTTGTAGGTGTATCTTTATGTTGCTCTTACCAGTGACGCTGATCTTGACAGAGTTGCTCCGCTGCTTTGCAGGAGACTCGCACCAGTAGGTGGCGCTGTGCTTGACCATCTGGATGAAGCAGCCGACAGTGGTTTGATTCCTCCATTCATCTTTACAGCTGGACATAATTGTAGTCGCATTGAACTTGTTGACCCTCCACCCGTGAGAGCCGCTGTTGTCGCCACAGCTCAGATACAGATTCTCGTACTCTAACAGCTGAGAGGAGTCAGGAGACACCGAGAGCGAGACCGGGTCCGAATCATCTGGGGACAAAACGTCACCATAGATCAAGATACGGAAGGGAGTGAAGACCAGTGAGAGGACTGAAGATCCTGATCTTTACCTTTCATCAGCAGCCAGCTGGGTGGAGACTCTCCACCTGTCATGTTACACCTGTAGAGGCCTTCATCAGACTTGGTAACATGCTGGATGGTCATGTGACCTTCAGGCTCAGTCCTGATGAAGGAGCCATCTTTATAGAAACCAGCTGGGAGGTTGGAGGACGTCGTTGTCCTACAGGACAGAGTGACGTCATGTCCCTCCATCACAGGGAGGACAGGACTCCTCAGGATCACTGGTCCACCTAAACACAGAGACAAACTACAGCGTTTCATCGTCCACACACAGCTCCATCAACACTGACTCCACAGGCTGAACCTGAACATGATGTGTTTGATCAATGGCTCCTACAGGTCAGAGGTCAACTATAACAAAGTAAAGAAAGACAAGACAAGGAAAGGACAGAGGACACATTTCTCTTTCTGTTTTCTGAAGTGGATTTAATGCAGTAGGTGATTTGAGAGTAGATTAGGCGGATTGTCAACCAGTTTATTGGCAAAATGACCAAAATGCATATTTTATCCTCGTCTGCCTGACTCATTGATCCTTTATCAGACTGAGAGCACGTTTAAATCTATGGCCCCGACCATGACAGTACTGATACTGCAATTGCCATCTCGGTTTTAAGCCGTCACCATCTTGTTTTTTGGCTGCACCATGTTGGTTTTAAGTCGTGAAAACGCCGTGGTGTCGACCTGTCAATCAGTGTGTAGCCCCGCCCTAAAGCATCCCCTGCTTTATGGTCTGTTTGACTCTAAATGGAGCATCATTTACTAAATGAACATCATGCTGTATTGAAGAAGACTTGAAACTAGAGATTGAGACCATAAACTCATGTTTACAATGTTTACTGAGGGAATAAATCAAGAGAGAAGTAGAGTCAACAATTGATGTGAGTCATAGAAGTGAAGACAAAGACTTGTTGTGTACTCATGTTGACTCCACATATTGTAAGAGTTTAGTTTAATCAACAACCAGCACTGACAAAGACCCATCAGGAAACATATTAATGATGACGAATAGAGGACAAATCTGTGGTTGAGCCGTAGAATGAAAGGCGTCCTGAAACAGGAAGAAGAAGAGGAAGTATTTGTGCGGTTTTGCTGTAACGTCTTGACTCTAACCATGACTCTAACCATGACTCTAACATGACTCTAACATGACTCTAACATGACTCTTACCATGACTCTAACCATGACTCTAACATGACTCTAACCATGACTCTAACATGACTCTAACATGACTCTAACATGACTCTAACATGACTCTAACCATGACTCTAACATGACTCTAACATGACTCTAACATGACTCTAACCATGACTCTAACATGACTCTAACCATGACTCTAACATGACTCTAACATGACTCTAACCATGACTCTAACATGACTCTAACATGACTCTAACATGACTCTAACCATGACTCTAACCATGACTCTAACATGACTCTAACATGACTCTAACCATGACTCTAACATGACTCTCATGACTCTAACCATGACTCTAACATGACTCTAACATGACTCTAACCATGACTCTAAACATGACTCTAACATGACTCTAACATGACTCTAACCATGACTCTAACCATGACTCTAACATGACTCTAACATGACTCTAACCATGACTCTATGACTCTAACATGACTCTAACATGACTCTTACCATGACTCTAACCATGACTCTAACATGACTCTAACCATGACTCTAACATGACTCTAACCATGACTCTAACCATGACTCTAACATGACTCTAACCATGACTCTAACCATGACTCTAACATGACTCTAACCATGACTCTCATGACTCTAACATGACTCTAACATGACTCTAAACATGACTCTAACATGACTCTAACATGACTCTAACCATGACTCTAAACATGACTCTAACATGACTCTAACCATGACTCTAACCATGACTCTAACATGACTCTAACATGACTCTAACCATGACTCTAACATGACTCTAACATGACTCTAACATGACTCTCATGACTCTAACATGACTCTAACATGACTCTAACCATGACTCTAACATGACTCTAACATGACTCTAACATGACTCTAACCATGACTCTAACCATGACTCTAACATGACTCTAACCATGACTCTAACATGACTCTAACATGACTCTAACATGACTCTGAACCATGACTCTCATGACTCTAACATGACTCTAACATGACTCTAACATGACTCTAACCATGACTCTAACCATGACTCTAAACATGACTCTAACATGACTCTAACCATGACTCTAACATGACTCTAACATGACTCTAACCATGACTCTAACATGACTCTAACATGACTCTAACCATGACTCTAACATGACTCTAACATGACTCTAACAACTCTAACATGACTCTAACATGACTCTAACCATGACTCTAACCATGACTCTAACATGACTCTAACATGACTCTAACCATGACTAGGCGAGTCCAGAATGAATGGGAGCCAACGGGGTTTTATCCTCAGAATCCACTTTTCTCACGATGTAATTTTTTGTCTGCTATCAAAGGGTGGGGCTAAAATAATAAACTCAGCTGAATACATTTTTTAAGGTCACATGACTCTAACTGTCAGAGGTATGACTCTAATCATGACTCTAACATGACTCTAACGGAAATGACTCTAATGCCGTCATGACTCTAACGCAAGTCCGTCCCTGACCAATGACTCTAAGAATGACTCTATACGGCCAACAACGGCCCAAACCATGACTCGAAAGGACAACTCACTCATTTGACTTTTGAACCATAATCTATATTGAATGACTCTAAAATGACTCTAGCAGGTGAAAGAGGCATAATTGACTCTAGCCCGATGACTCTAATCTGGATGACAGTGGATGTCTCTAACAACCAAAATCGGATGACTCTAACCATGACTCTAACCATGACTCTAACTCTAACATGACTCTAATCATGACTCTAACATGACTCTAACATGACTCTAACATGACTCTAACTCTAACCATGACTCTAACATGACTCTAACATGACTCTAACCATGACTCTAACATGACTCTAACATGACTCTAACATGAACATGACTCTAACATGACTCTAACATGACTCTAACATGACTCTAACATGACTCTAACATGACTCTAACATGACTCTAACCATGACTCTAACCATGACTCTAACATGACTCTAACCATGACTCTAACATGACTCTAACATGACTCTAACATGACTCTAACATGACTCTAACATGACTCTAACATGACTCTAACATGACTCTAACATGACTCTAACATGACTCTAACCATGACTCTAACATGACTCTCATGACTCTAACCATGACTCTAACATGACTCTAACATGACTCTAAACATGACTCTAACCATGACTCTAACATGACTCTAACATGACTCTAACATGACTCTAACCATGACTCTAACATGACTCTAACATGACTCTAACATGACTCTAACCATGACTCTAACATGACTCTAACATGACTCTAACATGACTCTAACATGACTCTTACCAATGACGGTGATGTTGACGGTGTTGCTGCTCTCTCCCTGTTTGGATTGACACCAGTACACTCCGCTGTCGGTCTGCTTGACTGAGTTGATGACGCAGGTGGAGGAATTCTGCTTGCCCCAGCCCACTCCACACTGGGTCACAGTCTTACTGGGAACACATCAAACCAGTTCAGCAATGGTTTACACATGTGGGAACAACTCTGTGTAATTGCCCTTTAACAGCAAAAATAAGCCTCATGGCTCCACGTTGGCATTTTGATTATTGTGAAACTTTGACACTTCATTGTCACATCTTGGTTTAATTGACTCTGTTTGACTTAAATCAGTTGTATTGTTATTGTTTTTTTGTGCAGAGAACACGACGACTACAGCGACCACATTGTTGAGAGCTGATGAGAATCCAAATACAGAATATGAAGAAGGTAAATGTGGTGTAGTATGTTAACCATACCACTTCCATTTAAAAACGTTATGACTGAATGTAACACAGGTTTTCACAGAATTATCCAACATTGACGTTCCTGTCTTGTGGTTGTAGATCAACCAACAGCCGCTGTGACGACGACCCGTGAAAACAGAAAATGTCTTTATGCACCTCGTTGTTCCATTTAATCAGCAAACGTCTCACTTTGAGATTTTTTTTATTTATCCTCCATTGAACATGGTTTAAAAGAGCGAAACATCCCTCTGTATTTAAAAGGTTTGTAGGGACTTATTGTGTCTTATTGTTGTTCAGACAAACAAACATGGCTGTGATGCGTTTGGTGATTTGGTGGTAAACTGACCTTTTTGTGGTGCATCTCCACGTTGTCCATTCACCGGAGCTCATCTGCTCACAGCTCACGGAGACTTTGTCATAATCTACAAACTGAGACTTATTGGGGGTGACTGTCACAGAGGCTGGGAGAGAAAAACAAAAACCTTCATCAGAAAATGCTGTTTTTTCTTTCCACTCTAAAATAACTCAACTATTATTGGATGGATGGTGGTGAGATGAGCTGTAATAACTACATCATCAGGCCAACAAGTAAATGTGTCCAACACTTTGGTTTGTCAACAAATCCATCAAACAGCAGATTTATTTCGTAAAATCTTTAAAGTACAATATTTACCTTTGTTGAAGTAACAGAAAATGGAAAAAATACTCAAGTAAAGTACAAATACATCATAATGTGCATTTAATTTTTTTTTAAATTTAGCAGGGATCCAAAAAGACACCTGTGAGTACCGACAAAGAGAACGAAGAAGATCTTTGAGGTTTAAGCTTTAAAGTGGCCCTATTATGCATTACATTACATTACATTACAGTCATTTAGCAGACACTTTTATCCAAAGCGTGTATTCAACATAGGTATTCAAGAGAACTACTAGTCACCAGAAGTCATAAGTGCATCTCCTTTCTTAAACAAGCATCTCAAAGCATAAGCCAGAGCAAAAGTATAGTGCAGAGGCAGATTACTACGAAAACAATAAGTGCTACAAACTACTACGAATAGGATAAGTGCAGGAAACGAATATGAATACAATAAGTGCAATAAACTAATACGAGTGCAATAAGTGCTACGAGGAAGGCTCAGGGTAGTACTTCTTGAGGAGGTGAGTTTTCAGCCTGCGCCTAAAGATGGGCAGTGACTCTGCTGTCCTGAGGTCAGTGGGGAGTTCATTCCACCACTGAGGGGTCAGGACAGAAAAAAGCTGTGACCGGGTCGATCGGCCGCAGGGACCTCTGATGCTCTATGCTTTTCTACTTTTCCCTCTTCTTTAGTGTGTTATATATTTTTGTACATGTAAAAGGTCTGTCGAGTGTAAAACCTGAAGTCCACGCCTAAAAGGAGTTACCCCCCCTCAGAAGCTCCTGAGCTCCTGAAACGGCTCCATTGAATTCTCTCCTTCACTTCTATAACTTTATGAGGTCATAATGTAACTTTATGAGGTCACACTGTAACTTTATGAGGTCATAATATTACTTTATGAGGTCACAATGTAACTTTATGAGGTCAAAATGTAACATCATGAGGTCACAATGTAACTTTATGAGGTCATAATATTACTTTATGAGGTCATAATGTAACTTTATGAGGTCACAATGTAACTTTATGACCAAACAAGAAAAGAGAGAGATGGAGCTGAAGTTCTGGAGGAAGAGTTTTTTGAAATGTGAAACGTTGACCAATCACAACAGAGCGGGCTAGCTGACCAATCAGAGCAGACTTTGCTTTCTGGAGGGAGGAGCTACAACGGAGTGTTTCAGAGAGAGGGTGAGAAGAGGTGCTGCAGGATAGAATGATGAGAAGAACAAGGAGGATTATGGGCATTAACTCATGTAAACATGTTGTAACTGGAACTGGAGATAAAAATATGCACCCGGAGAATATCATAATAGGGCCTGTTTAAGAAATGAATCAAACACCCAGACATGAGACTTGAAACTTACCCCGACTGTGGACAGACGTCTGGCAGACGCTCAACAACACTGAAACAACAGTCACAGGTCAATGTGTGTGTGTGTGTGTGTGTGTGTGTGTGTGTGTGTGTGTGTGTGTGTGTGTGTGTGTGTGTGTGTGTGTGTGTGTGTGTGTGTGTGTGTGTGGAAACATATATTACTTCAACTGAATCACACCTAAAATATTCATTCCTAGTTTAACAATTCCACATCTTGATTTAAAAAAAAAAAAAATACATCTCTGTTCCCTAACTGATAGTTTCACTTTGTTTTGTTGCAGATTCAAAATATTCATCTTTATTAAAGTTTTCTTTACTTACGGAGGAAAAGCAGAGTTGCCTTCATGGTGTCTGCAGGCTGAAGCATCACTGACTGTCTGACTGGCAGAAAATGCGTTGTGACAACATCCTGTTAATATAAACCACAAGTTCAGAGTGGGAGGAGGATGTGAGCACAGCAGAAAGTCTAGTAGAAAAACATATCATATATTCTTCATACAACTCCATTCATTAACATTTATTTTATGCATGTTTTCGTCTCCCATTGCTTTCTCTCATCACTTTCTGCTGTTTGTTACGTGTTCATGTGAACAAACAGACGCAGAAAACAAAAAGAGAAAGCTCACATCCTGTTGGTCTGATTAAAAGATCGTCTCACGATCTGACACCACATCCTTAAAGAACAACGGACAGCTGCAGTGAAGATGGCTACAAAAGATAATTCATCCAGACAAACTCATTAAAGAAAATCTAATGTTTTGATTTAGTTCACAGACATAAACTTACTTCACAAACCGTTCACTTACTACTTCTTTTAAAGGACAAGTGTGACAATTTTGGAAATATGTTCTTTCTTGCTGAGCGTCAGATGTTCAGATTGCCACCACTCTTTTATCTGAGCATGAAGCTACAGCCAGCAACTGGTTGGCCTAGCTTAGCATAAAGACTGGAAACAGAGGGAAACAGCTAGCATGGCTCCGTCCGAAGGTAACAACATACCAGCTCCTATTAAGCTTATTAACATACATATACAGCGGGTAAAATAAGTATTGAACACGTCACCATTTCTCTCAGTAAATATATTTCTAAAGGTGCTATTGACATGAAATGTTCACCAGATGTCGGTAACAACCCAAGTAATCCATACATACAAAGAACACCAAACAAATACGTTCAGAAATTAAGTTATGTGTAATCAAATGGAATGACACAGGGAAAAAGTATTGAACACGCTTACTGAAATGTATTTAATACTTGGTACAGAAGCCTTTGTTGGTAACGACAGCTTCAAGACGCCTCCTGTATGGAGAAACTAGTGGCATGCATTGCTCAGGTGTGATTTTGGCCCATTCTTCCACACAAACAGTCTTCAAATCTTGAAGGTTCCGTGTTCCTCTTCTATGAACTCTGATCTTTAGTTCTTTCCATAGAGTTTCTATTGGATTCAGGTCAGGTGATTGGCTGGGCCATTCTAGCAGCTTTATTTTCTTTCTCTGAAACCAATGGAGAGTTTCCTTGGCTGTGTGTTTGGGATCATTGTCTTGCTGAAATGTCCACCCTCGTTTCATCTTCATCATCCTGCTAGATGGCAGCAGATTTTTATCAAGAATGTCTCGGTACATTTTTCCATTCATCCTTCCTTCAATGATATGAAGTTTGCCAGTGCCGTATGCTGAAAAACAGCCCCACACCAGGATGTTCCACCTCCAAACTTCACTGTTGGTCTGGTGTTTTTGGGGTGATGTGCAGTGCCATTTGACCTCCAAACATGGTGTGTATTATGGCCTCCAAAGAGTTCCATGTTGGTCTCATCTGACCAGACTATATTCTTTACTCTTTCTATTACTGAATAAAATTGGTGACGTGTTCAACACTTATTTTACCCGCTGTATATATATATATATATATATATATATATATATATATATATATATATATATATATATACATAATAGTATATCATAGTAGTATATCATAGTATTTAGAGTATTTTGTTGTTGTTGTTTTGTACCTTTCAGGCCACAGACTGCAGGACACACACTCGTTGGTATCAAGTTGAAATAAAGTAATTAAAGAAACAAGTGGAGTCATATTGAGTAGAAACAGGTTGAAAGCCTTGGAGCCGATAGCCGCCTGGCAAACATATAAACACATATCAGACATTTATAAACCGACTTATCTCAGCTGAATGCCCATGAACATCACTACTAGAACCCATAACGCTTGAGGCTACATTAAACCTGTAATGCAGGGGTTTTCAACGTTTTTCAGGCCAAGGACCCCCAAACTGATAGAGAGTTGGAGCAGGGACCCCCTACTATATATATTGTATAAAATTGTGTTTTATATTAAACTGGGCCTGGTGCCATGTATAAACATACCTTGTTATGGTGCATTCAATATTATACACAGGTTCATATATTCATGTTTTTATTTTAAACATGTGGAGGTACAGTGAGTAGGGTGGCCGTGCCACTGCCGTTTATAAACACACCTTGTCAACTGATACCAATGCCAATATCAACACTGTCTGTCAATTGCATGATAATCATTCACACAAGCTATTCAAATTTTATTTTATTTTAAACATAAATGTGGAAACGAAAATGAGTGAGTGCCACTGCCATGCATAAACATACCTGTTATCTTGCATACAATACTGAACTATGAAAATAATGGACAGTTTCATGTTGTTTTTTTTAAACATACATGTAGGGGGACAGTTTTTTTAGCCAGGAATATCTTGCAAAAATGATTGCACAAGGATTCGTGGGTGAAGTAAATGTCGTTTCTTAATTTTTTTTTTTTTTTTTTTTTTTTTACAATGGTATCTTCTTTTCAAATAACATTGCAGAGTGAGTCCTTGTGTCTGGGATCTTAGTCAGCTGGGGACTGAATAGGTTCTCGGCCAATCACGGGGAACCTGACAGAGCCAGCATGTGACATGCGGCCTCGTGATTGGCTCAGCAGAGAGAGGGGCGGGGCCTCCTCTTTGAGTGACAGGTCCAGGCTAGTCTGTGAGTGAACCGGCTGGAGAGAGTCTGTGTGTCTGAATGTGTGCATTTCTGACTGAAAGAGAACATCTTCTGCCTCCATCTATCCACTCCTACAATATGTTGGATTCATGTTAATGTGCATTTAAAGACATATACATTTGTGGGAAAAAAATGGGGCGAAAGAAATATTTAAAAAATATTAGAAATTGTCTAATCAACCAAAAATTTCACGACCCCCTGCAGTATCTCCGCGGACCCCCTAGGGGTCGCGGACCCCCTGTTGAAGACCTCTGCTGTAACGTATGAAGATTCATGTTGTCACTAAGGAGGTTCTGGTGGTCCTTTAGAGGGTTCTAGGGACACCTTTAGGAGATGTAAATGCTCATACATGTCCTACAGGTGGTTTAATGTTCTCACTGACGAGGTTCTTTAGCGGGTTCTAGTGGTCATTCAGTAGGCCCCTATTGGAGGAGGTTCTAGAGGTCCTTTGATGGTCAGAGTCATTATTTATGAGGTTCTTGTAATCAGTTAATGAATTCTAGGGGTACTTTAGGAGGTTCTGTTAGTCCTTTAAGTGGTTCTTGTGTAGTCACTGATGTGGTCGTAGGAGTCCTGTAGGTGGTTCTTTAGAAAGTTCTAATGGTGATTGAAGAAGCTCTTGGTCTTATAGGTGCGCGCCTACAAATAATGGTTCCAAACATGATTTCCTGAAGGCCTGAGTTTCTACCCAGGAACAAAAAAGAGTTCTCCTACAATTTTTTTTCTAAGAATGTTGTTATAAGAATCATATGAAAGGTTTTTATAGATAATTTGGTAGCTGTGGTCACTGGTGAGGTTCTAGGGGTACTATAGGTAGTTCTAATAGTCCTTTAGAAGGTTCTTACTGTGACACAGGAGTTCTGCGCCCTTAAGGCGCTTGTAGAAGTCATATTTAAGGTTTTTGTCATAGAGAAGTTTCTACGGTTGTTATTGCATTGGGGAGGTTCTAGGGGTCCTTTTGGAAGTTCTAATGGTCAGTGAGGAGGATTTTGTTGTAATGTCACAGAGAAGGTTCTTGCGGTTCTGCAGATGATTCCAGGGGCTCTTTAGGAGGTTCTAGGTATCCTTTAGGGGCTTCTTATATATTCAGTGTGGTGGTTGTGGGGTTCCTGTAGGTGTCCTTTAGAAGGTTCTAAGATATTCTAGATGTCCTTTTTGTGGTTATGTTATCATTTATAAGGTTCTTGCAGTCATATAGAAGGTTTTAGTGGTCATTGGGTGGTTCTTGTGGTCTGTGTTGAGGTTCTAGGGGTTCTATGCTGTGGTACACACAGACACAGACCTGTACGGTGGCTTTGGGCAGCCAGGCCACAGCGATGAAGAATTTCTCCTTCAGGTTGAATCCTCCGTAATGAACCAGCAGGAAGGTGACGAGCAGCCGGATCACCAGACCGGTGCCGATACAGGCCAGACCAAGACCTGAAGAGACCGGCAGAACACCAGAGAGAGTAAAACCTGGTTAAAAAGCTTTGGGAAGTTCAGGCTGTTTGTTACATGGTCCACTTGGTTCCTGGTAACTGAGAATAGATGTGGTTCTCACCCACGGTGCTGGGGCTGAGGGTTGCTATGGTGATCTCTGCTCCAATCAGTCCAAAGAGGAGCGGCTGGAACACGTCCCATGAGCGCCCCACCATGGCGGCCACCGGGGCCTGGACACAAAGAGAACCACTGAGCTCACACAGTCTGGATTGAACACATTCAATCGCATTAAAGACAGATGCTGAGGCTGTGTGAACAGATGTTTGAATCCAGGTGTTTAATCCAGATTAATGTGGTTCTGGTGTGCGGTACCTTGTCGGTCTTCCAGCCCAGAGCAGCCAGGAAGGCCAGAACCAGCGTGCAGAGACCACCCGCTCCGGCAAAACCAATAACGTGACTGAAGAAGACCGAGAATATGGACAGACCCAACAACATGAGGGTTCTCCTCAACACCAGGTCCTCCTGCAGACGGACGGACAGAAAGGACATTTAGAGAACTAAATAAATTACATTTAGGATCTAAATAGAACCACACTCTCACCTGGTCTTTACTGGGGAAGCAGCACAGGAGCAGACCCAGGATCAGCCCGGCTATGACCCCTCCCACCACCTCCAGAAGACCCTTCAGTATGTTCATCCACGTAGAACCTGCAGGACAAACACAGCATGTAGAACGCGATGGAACCCAGTAAAGTAGAATGGAGCATATTGTGCTCTACAGACCTGTGGAGAAGGCGATTCCAAGGCAG
>NC_072455.1:391419-393919 GCF_027596085.1 Anoplopoma fimbria | reverse complement strand
CAAAGGGGGAGGGGACAGATGATGTCACAACAACAGGAAGTTAGTTTTTGTAGTTTGTCAGCTGCAGCAGAGACACAGAGAGACAGAGGCCGTTTCTCAATACCAAGTATGGTCAAGTATGAACTTGCAAACTTGCAAGTTCATACTTGGATAGTTCGACTCGGGAGTACAAACTCCCGAGGACGGGAGGACGCAGTACGTCATTACGTCATTACGTCATTTTGCAGTTGGAACAGCAGCGAACTTGATGACGTCACCAACGTCACGACGTCACCAACTCAGCTCGTCGGTCCCGCCTACTCCGGTTATCTTCAGTCATATATATTGACAATAAAACGAAATATGATATAAAACACAACCCTGCCTTTTTTCATTTTCATTTAGAAAATATTAAAATATTAATATGTATATGTTTTGTGTTACATCTGCAACCACAACCACAGAGACACCGGAGCCAGCGGCACATCTGGAGAGGCCTAGCCGAGATCAGGCTGCTGTCAGCGGGCTACATGAGCACCACCGCCCGGTCTCCTCTCTGGACCTCTCATATCTCTATATCCATATATATATATATATATAGATATATATCTCCTCTCTGGTCTCTATATATATATATATATATATATATATATATATATATATATATATATATATATATCCTCTCTGGACCTCTCATATCTCCGACAAACGTCGGCGCTTTTTTCAAACAGGCTCTATCTTGATAAATCGACCGCATATTTTAAGTCGTAACAACTACATTCTCGCTTAAAAAAATGTTAAAACTAAATTCCGTTACACAACAGCAGCAGTATTTAGACAGTTATAACTGACAGTTGTGAGCCGTCTCCGCCACTGTCGGCTCTTGTTTGCTGGTGAAATGCATTCTGGGATACTTGGCTGTCCAAAGTCCACACAAGTCTCCTCCGATGCATCCTCGATATAATGGGCGGAGCGAGGACACATCCGGGTATCTGGACCGTACTTGGCTGGATGAACTTGTGTATTGGAACAGTACTTGGGCCGCTAGATGACGTTTCACAAGTTCACGAGGACACAAGTACAGAGAAGTTCACATATTGAGAAACGGCCAGAGTGATGGAAACACAACTGATCCAACTGAAGGCCCTAGCGTCTGCTGAACATCCTGTTTACGTCCCCCAGAGCATCATGGGAACCGTAGTTCTTCAACGTAGAGTATGAAAATCCCCAAATAGAAGTACGACAAAGAATAAGTGTTGCATTATCAATATATTTCTCAACTTCAAAGAGACTGTCCTTCATCATTCGCCTGGATTCACCTGCTGGTCCTGAGGATCCAAACCAGGGCAGAGAGTCCACATGGATCCTCCTGAGTCCTTCATCCTGGTCATCTTCACCTGGAGCTCCATCTGTGACCTCGGCTCTCACCAGCCTGTAGCTGCAGGACAGAACTGTTAAACCCGACCAATCACATCACAGCAGCCTGTCTCACCTGTCCTCACCTACCTGTCTCTGTCCGCAGACGCCCCGGGGCATTCTGGGAGCTGAGCCGTCATGGCGGACGTGAAGGTGGCGTTACGTAGCGTCGATCCGGGCCGCAGGACGTGTCTCTCCACCAGCCGGTTCAGACCTGGATCCAGAGTCACCCGAAGCCTGCAATCCCCGTCTGTCAGCGTGACGTCATAGAGGTCATCACCTGGAGACACCAAACCAGTAAACACAAACCAGTGAGACCTGTAGACCCGACTACAAAGGACATGGTTAGTTCCTGCTGTACAGGAGACCAGTGAAGACATTTCCTGTTTGTCATATTTAAATGTCCTGTCCAATTTGGTTTGTCCCGTGTTGTTATGTTTGTCCTGTATTCTTTTGTTTGTCCTGTGTTGTTAAGTTTGTCCTGTCTTGTTTTGTCCCGTGTTGTTTTGTTCTGTTTTCTTTTGTTTGTCCCGTCCTGTTTGTCCCGTCTAGTTTTGTTTGTCCTGTGTTGTCTTGTTTGTCCTGTGTTGTTTTGTTTGTCCTGTGTTGTCTTGTTTTGTCTTGTTATGTTTGTCCTGTATTCTTTTGTTTGTCCTGTATTCTTTTGTTTGTCCTGTGTTGTCTTGTTTGTCCTGTGTTGTATTGTTTGTCCTGTGTTGTCATGTTTGTCCTGTGTTGTCTTGTTTGTCCTGTGTTGTCTTGTTTGTCCTGTGTTGTTTTGTTTGTCCTGTGTTCTTTTGTTTGTCCTGTATTATTTTTTTTGTCCTGTGTTGTCTTGTTTGTCCTGTTTTGTCGTGTTTGTCCTGTGTTGTTATGTTTGTCCTGTGTTGTTATGTTTTGTCCTGTGTTGTCTTGTCCCGTCCTGTTTAGTCCTGCAGTCTCTGACCGTTGAGGACGGCCTGGGGGAAGTAGACGGAGGAGCCCTGGTCTCTGGTGTAGCGCTGCAGCTCCACCACAGACAGGATCTCTCTGCAGACGGCAGGAGAGGACGCCTGAGAGACAAACACAGGAGAAGACAACATTTAATCTGGATTCACCAGAACCC
>NC_072455.1:376419-386419 GCF_027596085.1 Anoplopoma fimbria | reverse complement strand
ATAATAAACAAGATAATAAACAAGATAAACAAGATAACACACAAGATAACACACAAGATAATAAACAAGATAATAAACAAGATAATAAACAAGATAAACAAGATAAACAAGATAATAAACAAGATAACACACAAGATAATAAACAAGATAAACAAGATAACACACAAGATAATAAACAAGATAAACAAGATAATAAACAAGATAACACACAAGATAACACACAAGATAACAAGATAACACACAAGATAAACAAGATAACACACAAGATAAACAAGATAATAAACAAGATAACACACAAGATAAACAAGACAACACACAAGATAACACCGACACCACGTGTTCAAACCACATTAACCCGTTTTCACTGGTTTTCACATGAGACGGGTTTCAGATCTCGTCCTCACAGCGTCTCAGCATCGTTTTATGAATGATGTGCGTCCAGACCTGCTCCCCTGAAAACGAACATCACGTGACTATTCACGTACACTGCGCATGCCGGTGTAAACAGGAAGTACATTGGTTGCTTGGTTACAGATGATACATTACACTACTCTTGATACTCCTCGTGCTTCATTCTTAAGAAAAGACACATTTCATGGAGGTTTTTATTGTTCAGACAGAGTTAGAACACTGCAGGTCTAACTCTGTCTCCCACACAGACAGCACATGTACTTTAGTTTCCTAGATTAAGGGTCCATACATCTGGTCAACACCAGTCCGTTCTGTAGGGCTGATGACGTCATGCCCCTCTAATCCTCCAATAACAGCTGATTCCATCTGAAGACAAAGGCCGTGCATCAGCTGTGCTCCCCTGGGTCCTAGCCTACAGGTTGAACATGTATGTATAAACATGTAACATTCTCATGTTGAGTGAAGCTGGTGGTCATGGTATCAAGGCTGCTGTTGTGGTTCTCTTACGGAAAAGGGTCACGTGGTAAGGGGGTGACGAATCAGGGAATGACACGTCATAACTGCTAAGAACCAATCAAGTAGCGAACGCCGGTGCCTACGTCATCTCCGGACTCCTCCGTCCTCGTTGCCCTGACACGCTGTGTAGTGTGGACGCTCGGTGCTAACGCAGACAAACATATGAGGGTTCATTATAAAACGGGTCAGTGTGGACGTGGCCTAAGTTAAGATACGATAAGTTAAGTTAAGTTAAGTTAAGGTAAGTTAAGGTAAGGTAAGACATCAAGGACAAAGTGACCCAGAGGAAACTGAATGCTTCACTAAATCATTTATTTTTCTCTTTAGAGGATTGGTCCTGAAGACATGAAAGTACTTTCACAATAAAAGAAGCCAAAGTTTCAAAGTAAAATGAGAAACACAGAAACAGAAGTGTGACCCTTCAGACGGATCCTCTGGACCTCTGCAGGGCCGAGAGCCACGGGTTGAAGTCAAGATGTTCATTAAGTCACCGGAGAGGACTCATTCAGTGTGTGTGTGTGTGTGTGTGTGTGTGTGTGTGTGTGTGTGTGTGTGTGAGAGAGATGGACGGACAACATGGAGGTCAAAGGTCACGAAGTTCCACAGTGCTTTCACTCAGACGGAGGTTACCGTAGAAACACCATGGTGAGAAGACCTGAGAGACAGACAGACAGACAGACAGGTGAGTCCTCATGTCTGTCAGAGAGACAGACAGTGTAACAGGTGTGTGTGTGTGTGTGTGTGTGTGTGTGTGTGTTACCCAGTGTGTAGGCGCAGACCAGCTTCTGATTGGTGGAGACGTGCAGACAGCGTGGAACCACAGAGCTGCTGTCAGTGTGGAGGGGGAGCATCAACACGGTGACACACAGCAGAGCCAGCAGCACACACACCACCCACTGAGACACACCGCGCACCGCTGCACACACACACACACACACACACAAATTACTACATGTCCCAGAGTGCATTGCTCTCCCTCGCTGGTCTCTGGAGTCTCACCTGTGCAGGTGGGCAGCTGCAGGCGTGTGTGTGTGGGCACCAGCAGAGGAGACAGAGCAGACAGCGTCTTCTGCTGACCTCCCCCTCCTCTCCTCTCCCCCTCCTCCTCGTCCCCTCCTCTTCCTCTCCTCTTCCCCCCTCCCCCCCCCTCCTCTCCTCCTCTTAGCTCCGCCCAGATCTCCCGTCCTCCCACCTGGCCTCCTCCTCTCACCTCCAGACGGAACCGGTCTCTGCGGCCCAGATTACGGGGGGAGACGTCCAGGTGACGCACCACCCTGACAGGAAGAGGGTAGTACAGTAGTATTAGTAGTAGTAGTAGTAGTAGTATTGGTAGTATTAGTAGTAGTAGTAGTAGTAGTGGTAGTAGTATTGGTAGTAGTAGTGGTAGTAGTATTAGTAGTAGTATTGGTAGTAGTATTAGTAGTAGTATTGGTAGTAGTATTGGTAGTAGTATTGGTGGTAGTAGTATTAGTAGTAGTATTAGTAGTAGTATTGGTAGTAGTTGTAGTAGTATTAGTAGTACTAGTGATGAAGTATTTGACTCACAGGTCGACACAGGACTGAGCCCGGACGCTGCCCTCTGACTCCACCACTCTGTAGAGAGACGGAGCTGTACACAACACTGAGAGACAGACAGGCAGAGAGACAGACAGGTAAACATTCAGACAGACAGTCTAGCAGACAGAATAAGACAGACAGACAGACAGGTAAACATTCAGACAGACAGAAAGATGGACAGGTAAACAGACACACAGACAGACGGGTACTGACTGTTGAAGCTCAGGCTGAAGCTGTATGGGTTGTACAGACAGGCAGTCATTCAGACAGACGGGCAGACAGACAGACGGGCAGACAGACAGGCAGTCAGACAGACGGGTACTGACTCTTGAAGCTCAGGCTGAAGCTGTATGGGTTGTACAGACAGGCAGTCATTCAGACAGACGGGCAGACAGACAGACGGGCAGTCAGACAGACGGGCAGACAGACAGGCAGTCAGACAGACGGGTACTGACTCTTGAAGCTCAGGCTGAAGCTGTATGGGTTGTACAGAGTCAACACTCTCCGGTGTGAGCTCCTCTGTTCAGAGTAGAACAGCAGCTCAGAGGGGAACAGGAAGACAGGCAGCGGGGACGCTCCCCCGTCTCACCCTCCGCCTCCCCCTCCCCGCCTGTCCCACCGCCGCCCGCCCCCTGTCCCCTCTCCCGCCCCGTCCCCGTCCGTCATGGCTGTCCTTCCTCCTCATTGGTCCGCCCTGTGTGGCGTCCCGCGCGCAGCCATGATCCGAGCGCTGTCATTGGACGCCTTGGCAGTGTGATGTCACAGCATCGCCACCTGAGGCAGGAAGTGAATATTCATTTAATTCATGCATAAATAAATAATATAAAGACACAAATAACTGAACTGGATGATTGTTTTCATCTTAAAATCAAACCTTTTACACACAAAACATTAATGCATTAATATGAATGTGAGAGTGAAACCTGAACTGGAAGTGCAGCTACGTGTACTACTGAGGTACGTGTACTACTGAGGTACGTGTACTACTGAGGTACGTGTACTACTGAGGTACTTGTACTACTGAGGTACGTGTACTACTGAGGTACTTGTACTACTGAGGTACTTGTACTTTACTTGAGTATTTCCTATTTCTGCTACTTTATAATACTTCACTGCATCTCAATTATTATTACAGATTAAACTACGAGCAGTAAATAAAGTCATTAAAATGATCTGCTGCTCCATCACAGGGATGAACACATTAATGCATCAATAATTATCATATATATTATTCTGCACAATCACTACTTTATTCAAAAGTATATTGATGTTGATACTTGTACTTTTACCTGTAACAGAGTATTTCTACATTGTGGGATTAGTAGTTCTGAGTAATCTGAGTACTTCTTCCACCACTGATAATAATAATAATAATAATAACAATAAGTACAATAATAATAAGTATTATAATAATAATAATAATGATAATAAGTATAATAATAATAGTAATAATAATAATAATGATAAGTATAATAATAAGTATAATGATGATAATGATAATAATAATAATGATAATAATAATAAGTATAATAATGATAATAATAATAATAAGTATAATAATAATAAGTTAATAATAATAAGTATAATAATAATGATAATAATGATGTAATAATGATAATAATAATAATGATAATAATAATGATAATAATAATAATGATAATAATAATAATAATAAGTATAATAATAATAAGTTAATAATAATAAGTATAATAATAAGTTAATAATGATAAGTATATAATAATAATAATAATGATAATAATAATAATAATGATAATAATAATAAGTATAGTTAATAATAATAAGTTAATAATAATAAGTATAATAATAATAAGTATAATAATAATAATAAGTTAATAATAATAATATAATAATAATAATGATAATAATAATAATAATAAGTATAATAATAATAAGTTAATAATAATAAGTATAATAATAATAATGATAATAATAATAATAAGTATAATAATAATAATAAGTTAATAATAATAAGTAATAATAATAAGTATAATAATAATAAATAATAATGATAATAATAATAATAATAATAAGTATAATAATAATAAGTTAATAATAATAAGTATAATAATAATAAATAATAATAATAATAATAATAATAATAATAAGTATAATAATAATAAGTATAATAATAATAATAAGTATAATAATAATGATAATAATAATGATGTAATAATGATAATAATGATAATAATAATGATAATAATAATAATAATAAGTATAATAATAATAAGTTAATAATAATAAGTTAATAATAATAAGTAATAATAATAATAATAATAATAATGATAATAATAATAAGTTAATAATAATAAGTATAATAATAATAATATAATAATAATAATAATAATAATAATAATAAGTATAATAATAATAAGTATAATAATAATAAGTTAATAATGATAAGTATAATAATAATGATAATAATAATACTGATAATATTCAGTATAACACAGTATATAAAGACCTTCTGATAGGAGTATTGATTAGCTTCAGGGAGGTCAGCTCATGCTAACTGCTCCGTCACAGCCACCGGTAAACTCACCGGTAAACTCACCGGTAAACTCTCCGGTAAACTCACCGGTAAACTCTCCGGTAACCTCACTCAGCGGTCAGCAGCAGCAGCAGCAGCAGCAGCAGCGGACCGGACGGTAGCGGACAGAATCACAGGGTCGAGCCCCGCTCAGCTCCAGCTGAATCCACTTCCTCAGAGCTGCTGCTCTTAGACAGGCCCCGCCCCCTGTGAAGCTGACAGCCAATCAGTGTAGCGGAAGGGCAAAGAGCGGCATTCTATTGGATGATAGTCACGTCGATCACTTCCTGCTACAGATGACAGTTCTATGATTAACATTCTGTCTGTCTGTCTCTCTGCCTGTCTGTCTGCCTGTCTACCTGTCTGTCTGCCTGTCTCTCTGTCTGTCTGTCTCTCTGTCTGTCTGTCTCTCTGTCTGTCTCTCTGTCTGTCTGCCTGTCTGTCTGTCTGTCTGTCTGTCTGTCTGTCTGTCTCTCTGTCTGTCTGCCTGTCTACCTGTCTATCTGTCTGTCTGTCTGCCTATCTATCTGTCTGTCTGCCTGTCTACCTGTCTCTCTGTCTGTCTGTCTGTCTGTCTGTCTATCTATCTGTCTATCTATCTGTCTGTCTGTCTGTCTGTCTGTCTGTCTGTCTGCCTGTCTACCTGTCTCTCTGTCTGTCTGTCTCTCTGTCTACCTGTCTGTCTGCCTGTCTGTCTCTCTGTCTGCCTGTCTGTCTCTCTATATTAAATACTTTGATTCATTCATTTGGGTTTTGCTGCAGCTGCTGTTGCTTTTAAGTACTGTCGTAAATATTAGAACTCAGCGTTCAGTAAACAAATAACTCTCTATATATGGAATTTATTTACATCGTTAAAATAAGGTTGACAATTGAAATCAAATCATTACAATTTTGTAGAGTAGACAAATAATATTATACAAACACAAATATAAACTTCTATGAACTTGTAAACACGATGTGCGTTAGGCGCTGGTGCTCAGATGAACGAGCCTCCGCCGGGGCCTGAAGGCAGCACGCTGCTCATTGGTCCCCGTGCTCGCGTCCTGATTGGTCGGCTGGTCGTCTCCAGCCCTGATTGGTCGGCTGGTCGTCTCCGTGCTGCCCGCTCCACAGAGTCACCTTGGCCCGGCTCTGCAGCTGCTGCACCGGCTAGAGAGAGCAGGCGGTCCCGTGCGGCTCAGAGGCACTCAGGCAGCAGCGGGAATCTGACCGGCGACTCCAACATGGCGGACACGAAGCCGAAGACTTCCCCGAAGGCCGTCAAGTTCCTGTTCGGGGGCTTAGCCGGGTAGGTGCTGCTAGCTCACATGCTAACGTGCTAATGTCAGCTAGCAGTCAGGGGAGCTAACAGCTGCTAACAGAGGAGCTAACAGCTGCTAACAGAGGAGCTAACAGCTGCTAACAGAGGAGCTAACAGCTGCTAACAGAGGAGCTAACAGCTGCTAACAGAGGAGCTAACAGCTGCTAACAGAGGAGCTAACAGCTGCTAACAGAGGAGCTAACAGCTGCTAACAGAGGAGCTAACAGAGGAGCTAACAGCTGCTAACAGAGGAGCTAACAGCTGCTAACAGAGGAGCTAACAGCTGCTAACAGAGGAGCTAACAGCTGCTAACAGAGGAGCTAACAGAGGAGCTAACAGCTGCTAACAGAGGAGCTAACAGCTGCTAATAGAGGAGCTAACAGCTGCTAACAGAGGAGCTAACAGCTGCTAACAGAGGAGCTAACAGAGGAGCTAACAGAGGAGCTAACAGAGGAGCTAACAGCTGCTAACAGAGGAGCTAACAGAGGAGCTAACAGCTGCTAACAGAGGAGCTAACAGCTGCTAACAGAGGAGCTAACAGCAGGTGCTAACAGAGGAGCTAACAGAGGAGCTAACAGCTGCTAACAGAGGAGCTATCTAGTTTGCGACAGTAACGGGGACAGTTTACGGCAGGTGTTACGTCAAAGCCCGAACCCCTATCGATTGGCTCCTCCCCCTGACGTCACCGGTTATCTGTGACGCCGAACTATGACCTGACATGATAGTTAATCAATGAACTAACATGTTAATGTATAAACTAACATGTTAATGTATAAACTAACATGTTAATGTATAAACTAACATGTTAATGTATAAACTAACATGTTAATGTATAAACTATCATGTTAACATGTTAATGTATTAACTAACGTGTTAATGTATTAACTATCATGTTAACATGTTAATGTATTAACTAATGTGTTAATACATTAAATGTTGTTATGTATTAACTAACATGTTAACATGTTAATGTATTAACTAACATGTTAACATGTTAATGTATTAACTAACATGTTAATGTCTTAACTAACATGTTAATGTCTTAACTAACATGTTAATGTATTAACTATCATGTTTAACATGTTAATGTTATAATGTTAACTAACATGTTAATACATTAACATGTCAATGTATTAACTAACATGTTAACATGTCAATGTATTAACTAACATGTTAACATGTTAATGTATTAACTAACATGTTAATGTCTTAACTAACATGTTAATGTCTTAACTAACATGTTAATGTATTAACTAACATGTCAATGTATTAACTAACATGTTAACATGTTAATGTATTAACTAACATGTTAATGTCTTAACTAACATGTTAATGTATTAACTAACATGTTAATGTATTAACTATCATGTTAACATGTTAATGTATTAACTAACATGTTAATGTATAAACTATCATGTTAACATGTTAATGTATTAACTAACATGTTAATGTATTAACTATCATGTTAACATGTTAATGTATTAACTAACATGTTAATGGATGAACTAACATGTTAATGGATGAACTAACAGACTAACCTGTGTTTATTGTGGGGTTGTCTTGTAACTACAACGTGTGTTACAGACGAACATATCACTCAATACAACTTTAGGTTATTAGTATTAAATATGTGAACGCACACTTCATCCCTCCTCCAGTGGTGGACGGAGTACTCTTATCAACTAATTAAGTACAAGTACTAGTACAACTCTCCACTTTTGGTTAAAGTCATGCTTTTAAACTATTATGTCAGTATCATCAGAAGAAATACGTCAACACCATGCTCGGTTACTATGGCAACTTATACTGGAAACTAACTGGGAGCCTAGCTGCAAGGCTAGCTGCATATCAGGCTAACCCACTGCCAGTCCCAGACAATGTGAAAATAGAGTTGTGTTTATTGTTTTTATGAATGTAATACATCTAATAATGGATCCAGTGAAACAGTGTGAGTTAATGTAGTTCAGACAGAAGTCTCAGTCGTGGTGTCAAAGAGGTGAGACGTCTCAGAGGGTTGATTTATTTTGTTCCACAGCTGTACTACTTCTGTGGCCTGGACTGTTGCATTGTGGGTCATTTTTGAACACTGACTGGATGCTACAGAGACACTCTGATCCGTCTCCTGTGTGTCCTTTAAATGTCACGACCCTTTAAACTTTAAAAGGTCTCGGAGTGAGAGACAGCTGCTGCTGAGGGGCCAGATTATTATTAAACATATTAATATAATAAAATATATATATATATATATATATACAGATATCTGTATATATATATATATATATATATATATATATATATATATATATACAGATATCTGTATATAAATACACATTATTAGTATTTAAATCAGATATCTCTCTCTCTCTTACTGTACCTGTCTCTCTCTCTCACTGTACCTCTCTCACTGTACCTGTCTCTCTCTCTCTCTCTCTCTGTCTCTCTCTCTACCTCTCTCTCTCTCCTCTCTCTCTCTCTGTACCTGTCTCTCTCTGTACCTGTCTCTCTCTCTCTCTGTACCTGTCTCTCTCTCTCTCACTGTACCTGTCTCTCTCTCTCTCTCTCTGTACCTGTCTCTCTCTCTCTGTACCTGTCTCTCTCTCTCTGTACCTGTCTCTCTCTCTCTGTACCTGTCCTCTCTCTCTCTCACTGTACCTGTCTCTCTCTCACTGTACCTGTCTCTCTCTCTCTCTCTGTACCTGTCTCTCTCTCTCTCTCTGTACCTGTCTCTCTCTCTCTCTCTGTACCTGTCTCTCTCTCTCTCTCTGTACCTCTCTCTCTCTCTGTCTCTCTCTCTCTCTCTCTCTGTACGTGTCTCTCTCTCTCTCTCCTGTACCTGTCTCTCTCTCTCTCACTGTACCTGTCTCTCTCTGTCTCTCTCTCTCTGTACCTGTCTCTCTCTCTGTCTCTCTCTGTACCTCTGTCTCTCTCTCTCTCTCTGTACCTCTCTCTCTCTGTACCTGTCTCTCTCTCTCACTGTACCTGTCTCTCTCTCTCTGTCTCTCTCTCTCTGTACCTGTCTCTCTCTCTGTACCTGTCTCTCTCTCTCTCTCACTGTACCTGTCTCTCTCTCTCTCTGTACCTGTCTCTCTCTCTCTCTGTACCTGTGTCTCTCTCTCTCTCTCTGTACCTGTCTCTCTCTCTCTCACTGTACCTGTCTCTCTCTCTCTCTCTCACTGTACCTGTCTCTCTCTCTCTCTCTGTACCTGTCTCTCTCTCTCTGTACCTCTCTCTCTCTCTCTCTCTCTCTGTACCTGTCTCTCTCTCTCTCTCTGTACCTGTGTGTCTCTCTCTCTCTCTCTGTACCTGTCTCTGTCTCTCTCTCCTGTCTCTCTCTCTCTCTCTGTACCTGTACCTGTCTCTCTCTCTCTCTCTGTACTGTACCTGTCTCTCTCTCTCTCTCTCTCTGTACCTGTCTCTCTCTCTCTCACTGTACCTGTGTGTCTCTCTCTCTCTCTCTCTCTGTACCTGTCTCTCTCTCTGTACCTGTCTCTCTCTCTCTCTCTGTACCTGTCTCTCTCTCTCTCTGTACCTGTCTCTCTCTCTGTACCTGTCTCTCTCTCTCTCTGCCTGTCTCCCTCTCTGTAGGATGGGTGCGACAGTCTTTGTTCAGCCGTTGGACCTGGTGAAGAACAGGATGCAGCTGAGCGGTCAGGGAACGAAGGCTC
>NC_072455.1:368919-371419 GCF_027596085.1 Anoplopoma fimbria | reverse complement strand
CATTGCCAAGCCCCTTACCCTTCACTTATGAATACCTGAACCAGGTCTGAGCCCTCCAAAAGACCTTTGAGGGTTCAGACTGTCCTCACTCTGAAGGTGTGACACTAAGACTGGTCCTCACAAAGATGCACACACACACACACACACGCACTGTGTTTTAAGTTCTTTTTGTAAAGAAAAGACTGTAGAGTAAATGTAGTTCAAACATCGTTAGTGGTGTTGTCAATAATAATAATAACAATAATATAAAAGTCTTATTTGTAAATGTACGACCTCTCCAGCACACGGCATCATGGGATGCTGGGTAACCATGGTTACAGCCAGAGAATGATGGAAGAATAAACAGTTTGAGCCTCACTTTGTTTGTTGTTATTATAATTTATTTTATCTTTGGATATTACAACTATATTTTACTCTTCAATATGACTTTTCCAAACATGAAAACTTTATTTATGTGTTGGAGCTTTTAGAGGCTCTGAACGTTCTGCAAAGAGCAGGAAGTAGTAAACCCTACCAAAATAGAATGAATTAACATTTCGGTTGACTTAAAAGAACAAATACTTATTTTCTTCTTCTCAGCAGCTCTCTGGTCCGTTTGAATGTTTGTTTAAGGAAATATTGAATATGAAACGTTCACTTTACTTTGATCGGAAACGGGAAGTTGTTGATGTAATATTAAAATTATTAATATTTGAAGAAAGGTGGATCAGCGTGTTGTTCTTCATGAGTCCAGCAGGAGGCAGAAAAAATAAATACTTTTCTATAAAACTGAATCCTGATCACACATTGAAGTTTTATTTATGTAACAATGAACAGATCAAATAATAGAATGTTTTAATAGATTTATGGATTAAAGACATCTCTGAAGTTCTACCTTAATACCTGAATAATTCCGGGCCTTCATGTTTCATTTAAGGTGGAACTATAGCAAAGGTTTAAGATAAAACGTTAATGTATTATAAAGCATGAATGAATGTTCTCTTGGGGGGGATTTAAGTGACAGAAGGAGAATGAAGGTGTCCACATACTTTTGTCCACGTCGTCTGCAGCAGAGCAGCTTTATTGGGAAACGGACTGTTTGTGCTCGGTGTCTCCTGCAGCATCTAATGACAGACGCTACCAGGTGCATTATGGGAAATGTAGGATCCAGGATGTCTGGTTGTAATCTCTCGTCTGGACTTAGTTCAGGTTTAAATGAAATAAAAAGCTTGCGTTTAATAAAACGTGTTCATGAGGCTGAATGGTGTCCCTGGTTGTTTGTTTCAGCAGCTGGAAGAAGAAGAAGAAGAAGAAGAGTGGAACTCATCCCTCTCAGCAGAGCGTTCATGTGTTTGTGTGTCCTCTGAACAGGAAGCAGAGGTTAGAGACAGGAAGTAGGAAACACCATCTCTGGTTCAAAAAAACACTTTAATATTCTTTAATAAAGTGTGAATGTCATTAGAAAACACTGTGTGTGTGTGTGTGTGTGCGTGTGTAGCATCAGAGCTACACTGCAGGTCCTTTCTGCTTTGCCTTATAAGGACCCACACTTCATATTCGTTGAAACTGCACTAAAGAAACCACTTCCTCTTCTCTCGCTCGCCTCGACTTCTTTCGACTTGACTCAGAAATATTAACCGTTACAGAGGAAGTGTGTGTGTGTCTGTGAGCGTGTGTGTGTTTGTGAGCGTGTGTGTGTTTGTGTGTCTGTGAGCGTGTGTTTGTGTGTCTGTGTTTGTGTGTGTGTGAGCGTGTGTGTTTGTGAGCGTGTGTGTGTGTGTTTGTGAGCGTGTGTGTTTGTGAGCGTGTGTGTGTGTGTTTGTGAGCGTGAGCGTTTGTGTGTGTGTGTGTTTGTGAGCGTTTGTGTGTGTTTGTGAGCGTTTGTGTGTGTGTGTGTGTGTTTGTGGGTGAGAGAGAGTGACATTTAGCACTTCCTCTGCTCTCATCGATGTTCTTCAGCCAAACTCTTCTCTGTAGTGACGCGCAAGGATGTGGTTAGCCTAGCTTAGCACAATGACTGGAAACTGTAGGAAACTGTTAGCTTAGCTTACAACAGACTGGAAGCTGAGTAAAAAAAGGCTATCCTAGCTTACCATAAAGACCGTTAGCAAAGTGAGCCTAGCTAACCTCAAAGTCTGGAAGCAAGGGGAAACCCTTAGAATAGCTTAGCTCACAGTAACTACAACTACATCTACCACTACTATTACTACAACTACATCTACCACTACTATAACTACATCTACCACTACTATTACTACACTACTATACAACTACTACATACTATCTACCACTACTATTACTACAACTACATCTACCACTACTATAACTACATCTACCACTACATCTACTACACTACCACTATACTAACTACATCTACCACTACTATAACTACATCTACCACTACTATAACTACATCTACCACTACTATAACTACATCTACCACTACTATAACTACATCTACCACTACTATAACTACATCTACCACTACTATTACTACATCTACCACTACTATAACTACATC
>NC_072455.1:346419-358919 GCF_027596085.1 Anoplopoma fimbria | reverse complement strand
TTATCAGCCTTATGCAGTAAAAGTACAACAGTATTATCAGCTCTATGCAGTAAAAGTACACAGGTATTATCAGCTCTATGCAGTAAAAGTACACAGGTATTATCAGCTCTATGCAGTAAAAGTACAACAGTATTATCAGCTCTATGCAGTAAAAGTACACAGGTATTATCAGCCTTATGCAGTAAAAGTACACAGGTATTATCAGCTCTATGCAGTAAAAGTACACAGGTATTATCAGCCTTATGCAGTAAAAGTACACAGGTATTATCAGCTCTATGCAGTAAAAGTACAACAGTATTATCAGCCTTATGCAGTAAAAGTACACAGGTATTATCAGCCTTATGCAGTAAAAGTACACAGGTATTATCAGCTCTATGCAGTAAAAGTACAACAGTATTATCAGCTCTATGCAGTAAAAGTACACAGGTATTATCAGCTCTATGCAGTAAAAGTACACAGGTATTATCAGCTCTATGCAGTAAAAGTACACATGCAGTAAAAGGTATTATCAGCTCTATGCAGTAAAAGTACAACAGTATTATCAGCTCTATGCAGTAAAAGTACACAGGTATTATCAGCTCTATGCAGTAAAAGTACACAGGTATTATCAGCTCTATGCAGTAAAAGTACAACAGTATTATCAGCTCTATGCAGTAAAAGTACAACAGTATTATCAGCCTTATGCAGTAAAAGTACACAGGTATTATCAGCTCTATGCAGTAAAAGTACACAGGTATTATCAGCTCTATGCAGTAAAAGTACACAGGTATTATCAGCTCTATGCAGTAAAAGTACACAGGTATTATCAGCTCTATGCAGTAAAAGTACACAGGTATTATCAGCTCTATGCAGTAAAAGTACAACAGTATTATCAGCTCTATGCAGTAAAAGTACAACAGTATTATCAGCTCTATGCAGTAAAAGTACACAGGTATTATCAGCTCTATGCAGTAAAAGTACACAGGTATTATCAGCTCTATGCAGTAAAAGTATTACACAGCAGTAAAAGTACACAGGTATTATCAGCTCTATGCAGTAAAAGTACACAGGTATTATCAGCTCTATGCAGTAAAAGTACACAGGTATTATCAGCTCTATGCAGTAAAAGTACACAGGTATTATCAGCTCTATGCAGTAAAAGTACACAGGTATTATCAGCTCTATGCAGTAAAAGTACACAGGTATTATCAGCTCTATGCAGTAAAAGTACACAGGTATTATCAGCTCTATGCAGTAAAAGTACAACAGTATTATCAGCTCTATCTAAAAGTGCAGTAAGTAAAAGTAAACAGGTATTATCAGCTCTATGCAGTAAAAGTACAACAGTATTATCAGCTCTATGCAGTAAAGCATCCTCAGTGAGAGTGATTGACATCACCAGACTAATGAATGAATAAATATTGCTAATTGTTGAGTAATGATTGATGAGTCATCAGTCATGTGACCCTCATCAGTCATGTGCAGTCCGTCAGCTGACACAGTGAAACCAGTCAGACCAGTTTGAGTGAACTCATGGAAACTGTGCAGGAAACCAGAGCTTCCACCCGTGCTGCCTTCAGGCTCCACCCGTGCTGCCTTCAGGCTCCACCCGTGCTGCCTTCAGGCTCCACACGTGCTGCCTTCAGGCTCCACACGTGCTGCCTTCAGGCCAATGTAAGCCTGCTAGCTGCTGTGGCTGCTAGCTAAACTCCAGAAACAGATGTTAGTTGACCTGTAGTTCTTTGACTCTGAGTATCAATGTGTTTCTGCCTCAACACAGACATGATCATCACCAGTCTGTCTCTCTGTCTCTCTGTCTCTCTCTCAGGTGGAGCAGATTAAGTACCTGGCCGGTAGCTCTGAGCCGATGTCTATGTCCGGTCCCAAGCTCGGCAACATGAAGTGCATGCTGCTCAAAGACGACCGCTCGAATCCAATGAGTCTGTGTCTGCACCTCAGGACCTCACAGGCCGACGGGAAACTACCCGTGTGTGTGGGCAAGACCCACAAAGGTAGGGAGACGGGTAGAGGGGGAGGGGTAGAGGGAGACGGGTAGAGGGGGAGACGGGTAGACGGGTAGAGAGAGACGGGGAGGGAGACGGGTAGAGGGGGAGACGGATAGGGAGGGAGACGGGTAGGGAGAGACAGACGGGTAGAGAGAGAGACGGGTAGAGAGAGACGGGTAGAGAGAGAGACGGGTAGAGAGAGAGAGAGACGGGTAGAGAGAGAGACGGGTAGAGAGAGAGACGGGTAGAGGGAGACGGAGGGGACGGGAGACGGGTAGAGGGAGAGACGGGTAGAGGGAGAGACGGGTAGAGAGAGACGGGTAGACGGGTAGAGGGGGAGACAGGTAGAGAGAGACGGGGAGGGAGACGGGTAGAGAGAGAGACGGGTAGAGAGAGAGAGACAGGTAGAGAGAGACGGGTAGAGACGGGTAGAGAGAGAGACAGGTAGGAGAGACGGGTAGAGAGAGAGACAGGTAGAGAGAGAGACGGGTAGAGAGAGAGACGGGTAGAGAGAGAGACGGGTAGAGAGACAGACGGGAGAGAGAGAGACGGGTAGAGAGAGAGAGACGGGTAGAGAGACAGACGGGTAGAGAGAGAGACGGGTAGAGAGAGACGGGTAGAGAGAGACGGGTAGAGAGACAGACGGGTAGAGAGAGACGGGTAGAGAGACGGGTAGAGAGAGACGGGTAGAGAGACAGACAGACGGGTAGAGAGAGACGGGTAGAGAGACAGACGGGTAGAGAGAGACGGGTAGAGAGAGACGGGTAGAGAGAGACGGGGGAGAGACGGTAGAGAGAGACGGGTAGAGAGACAGACGGGTAGAGAGAGAGAGAGGACAGACGGGTAGAGAGAGACGGGTAGAGAGACAGACGGGTAGAGAGAGAGACGGGTAGAGAGAGAGACGGGTAGAGAGAGAGACGGGTAGAGAGAGACGGGTAGAGAGAGACGGGTAGAGAGAGAGACGGGTAGAGAGAGAGACGGGTAGAGAGAGACGGGTAGAGAGAGAGACGGGTAGAGAGAGACGGGTAGAGAGAGACGGGTAGAGAGACGGGTAGAGAGAGAGAGGAGTTATAAAGTTATTTGTTTCAACACGTCTGAAGATAAAATGTGTCTTTTTGTTGACTGCCCTGTCTCACCACCTGTCTCACCACCTGTCTCACCACCTGTCTCACCACCTGTCTCCCCCTGTCTCACCACCTGTCTCCCCCTGTCTCCCCCTGTCTCTCCCCCTGTCTCCCCCCGTCTCCCCCTCCTGTCTGTCTCCACAGCTTTACTCATTGTCATTGGTTCTGCTTCCGGTGGTCAGCTGACTGATGCCATCTACAAGCTGGTCACTTACCTGAAGAACAACAACTACTAGGACTCCTGTTCCCGCCAAAACAAGATGCCCCCCCCCCCCCACACACACACACACGTCTGAAGAAGGCGCTCTGAGCTTCTTCACTTTTATTATTTTATTTCTGCCATCAGGGAAAATGAAAAGTGTTCAAAGTTTGAGTTGAGATCGACCTGACTGCAGTGTTACTGTTCTTATCACACACCGGGAAATAAAGCCTTTTATTCTGAAAAACCCTCTGTCTCTGTGTGTGAATACAAAATAAGAGCATATAAAGACTGAACCCCCCACCAGTCATGTGCAGATATATATTTAGCTGCAGTTAAAGGACAGTGTGTGTGTGTGTGTGTGTGTGTGTGTGTGTGTGTGTGTGTGTGTGTGTGTGTGTGTGTGTGTGTGTGTGTGTGTGAGTGTGTGTGTGAGTGTGTGTTTTGGGGTTAGTGCCCTTTGCAGTGAATGCCGAGCCGGTTCCCCTTTAGGTGACCTTTGACCTTCTCAGACTCAGAGGTCGGTCTCACTCGTCCACAGATCTTTGCCTTCATAGAAATCACATCATATAATAAAGACTCATCATGTGACTGTCATGGTTGAATACACTGACTGTAAGTCGTCTGCTATGACTGTAATGTAATGTCCACATACGTTATTATTATTCATATTATTATTCATATTATTAATAATAATAATATGAATAATAGTACATAATACATAATAAAATAATAATAATATGAATAATAATATAAAAACAATTAATACTTATTAACAATAATAATAATAGTAGTAGTAATAATAATAATAATAATAATAGTGATAATGATAATAATAATGATAATAATGATGATAATAATAATGATAATAATAATGATAACAATAGTAATAATAATAATAGTAATAATGATAATAATGATAATAATTATAATAATAATAATAATAATCATAATAATGACCAAATCTGAATTTTGAGAAACAAAATAAAAGAAGAGTAAAATAATAATATTAAGAACAGCTTGAAAAAACTACTGGTAGTACAAACAACAAATACTGCCAGTAATCCTATTTATACTCCCAACGCATACTGCAAATACTGTAAACTAAAACAGTTGCTAATACGACTGATATTGTCCTACCTCTGCTAAGACTGCTCCAATTACTAATATACTAATACTGCTACTACCTCTGTAATACTTCTGTAATACTTCTGTAATACTTCTGTAACTACTGGTAACTCGGCTACTACTACAACTACTTCTACTCCTGACTCCATCACATATTATGAATACTTGTACGTATTTAAAGTATCCAGATGTTTGTGTAGTATTTGTTTAAGGAGATAATGTTCTCCGTCTGTCCGTCCGTCCTTCTCTACGTGGTTCTCAAACGTTCTTCGACTCCCCGATGAGCTGATAAGAACTCTGTGGTCAAAGGTCAAAGGTCCCTGTGACCTCACTGAACACCTCTTTGGCCATAACTCAATAATTGATATGATAATTATGAGGATTTGACAGAAATGTCTACTTTTATGGGATTTGTTTCATTAAAGAAGTTTAATTTACAGTAAACAGAAAAACAATCAACTTAAATAATGAAATAACATGTTTATTAATAATTATTCTTTTTTTTAGGATCACAGTAAAGTGTTTGTGTCAGCACTTTTCTGTTTCCCTCAAGCTCCTCCTCCTCTTCCTCCTCCTCCTCCTCCTCCTCCTCCTCCTCTCCGCTCTATAAAGCCCTTCAGTGTTGCACTCTGTCACTCACCCGTCGTTCTTTCAGAGCGTCAGTCAGAGCCTCTCCTCCTCTCCTCCTCTCCTCCTCTCCTAGTCTCCTCCTCTCCTCAGGTAAGTGTTCCTGTTTGTCCCGCTGCTCTAAAACTCTCTCTGGTTGCTTCTCTTTTATTTTGAAAGTCTTCTTTAGTCAGCAGGGGTTTCTAGAGGTAGTTTGGGACGCTAGGAGTAGAAGGAGGTATTTGTGTCTCTGTTTGGAGTATCTGTACTGAGCTAAAGGAGAAAGGACGTCAGGGCATTGACCTTCAGCAGCCTGAAGGTCAAAGGTCAAAGGTCAGCTGGAAGAGACAAACAGCAGAAGAACAAAGTCCAGACCGACTGAGAGCAGCGTGAACCGTGTAAGGAGACCTTTAGTCTTTGTAGTACAGTAGGAAGTATTATATACCTGAACCAGATTACACTGAAATACACAACAAAGAGAAACGCAGTAGTTAGCAGTATTAGTATTAGTATTAGTATTAGTATTAGTATTAGTATTAGTATTAGTATTGGTATTACTGTAGCAGTGTAGAAGTATCAGTAGCAGCAGTTTTAGCAGTATTTATGAGTAGTTTGATCAGTTGCAGTAGTTCTACGAGTAACAGAAGTTTTAGCAGTAGTTTTGTATTTGAGTGTGTGTGTCTGTGTGTACAGTGAGGTCTTTGTAAAGGCCAACCAAGAGGTTTCAAGTGTACTATTACCACTCAGCTGTTGTTCTGCTGCCATGTCTGACCTATCCACACACACACACACACACACACACACACACACACACACACACACACACACACACACACAGACACACACATATACACACACACACACACACGGACACACACACATACACACACACACACACACACATACACACACACACACACACACACACACACACACACACACACACACACACACACACAGACTTAGATGTTCTACAGAAATCAGTAGAAAAACCTGTCTACTCAAGCTTACATGCTAACAAGCTAATACAGCTAATACAATGATTGTTAATAACTGAAGTACTACCTAAAGGAGTACTACCTAAAGGAGTACTACCTAAAGGAGTACTACCTAAATGAGTACTACCTAAAGGAGTACTACCTAAAGGAGTACTACCTAAATGAGTACTACCTAAATGAGTACTACCTAAAGGAGTACTACCTAAATGAGTACTACCTAAAGGAGTACTACCTAAATGAGTACTACCTAAAGGAGTACTACCTAAATGAGTACTACCTAAAGGAGTACTACCTAAAGGAGTACTACCTAAAGGAGTACTACCTAAATGAGTACTACCTAAATGAGTACTACCTAAAGGAGTACTACCTAAATGAGTACTACCTAAATGAGTAGTACCTAAAGGAGTACTACCTAAATGAGTACTACCTAAATGAGTACTACCTAAAGGAGTACTACCTAAATGAGTACTACCTAAAGGAGTACTACCTAAATGAGTACTACCTAAAGGAGTACTACCTAAATGAGTACTACCTAAATGAGTACTACCTAAAGGAGTACTACCTAAATGAGTACTACCTAAATGAGTAGTACCTAAAGGAGTACTACCTAAAGGAGTACTACCTAAAGGAGTACTACCTAAAGGAGTACTACCTAAATGAGTACTACCTAAAGGAGTACTACCTAAATGAGTACTACCTAAAGGAGTACTACCTAAAGGAGTACTACCTAAAGGAGTACTACCTAAAGGAGTAGTACCTAAAGGAGTACTACCTAAATGAGTACTACCTAAATGAGTACTACCTAAACCTAAAGGAGTACTACCTAAAGGAGTACTACCTAAAGGAGTACTACCTAAAGGAGTACTACCTAAAGGAGTAGTACCTAAAGGAGTACTACCTAAATGAATACTACCTAAATGAGTAGTACCTAAAGGAGTACTACCTAAATGAGTACTACCTAAATGAGTAGTACCTAAATGAGTAGTACCTGAACCTAGTATTGCTAGCAGTCCATGAACTATAGACAATTGTACTGCCAACACATCAATACTTCTAGTACTGTGTACATACTGCTATTAGCGCTCATATTATAGTGAATGATGCTAACACTAGGGATGCTATACACCGCTGTCGTCACGGTTACAACCGGCTCGTAGTGAATACTGTTGTACTATGTGTAGGATTAGAGTACTTCCTGACTAAAGATCGATGGAATCATGTTTTTATCCAACGAGATATTCTGCTTTATTGTGAAGTCTGCTCACACAGAGAGGAAGCACGACATCATCAGATACACATCCATATGAACAGTGTACACGTTACATTGAGTATTAGTAGTATTACCAGTAGTTGTAGAAGTATCACTAGAAAGGGTAGCAGTATTAACAGTATTAGCAGTATTATAAGTGTTAGCAGTATTGCAGTACTAGCAGTATTTGCAGTACTAGCAGTACTAGCAGTACTAGCAGTACGAGCAGTACTAGCAGTATTGCAGTACGAGCAGTATTAGCAGTATTGCAGTACTAGCAGTATTGCAGTACTAGCAGTATTAGCAGTATTGCAGTACTAGCAGTATTGCAGTACGAGCAGTACTAGCAGTATTGCAGTACTAGCAGTATTAGCAGTATTGCAGTACTAGCAGTATGAGCAGTATTAGCAGCTTGTAGCAGACGAGTACTTCAGTACTTCATGAGTAAAGTACAGAACAGACCTTTAATCATCAGACGGAGGATTAAGAGGCTGGTACCATTTCACTGTCAAATACCTCTTCAAATGTCAGGGACAAGTGTGTGTGTGTGTGTGTGTGTGTGTGTGTGTGTGTGTGTGTGTGTGTGTGTGTGTGTGTGTGTGTGTGTGTGTGTGTGCTGTAATTCTATAGCAGCCAGGAGGAAGTCATAACCTCTGTAGAAAGGTCAGGGAAAAGGTCAAAGGGTTTGTTCACAGTATTAATAACTCAGAGGAAGATAAGGGGACCTCTCCCCCGTCCTCCCCCGTCCTCCCCCGCCTCTGTCACCAGAAAGGACTCTCCCTCTCTCCTATTGGCTGCTTGTAAACGCCCGTCATGAGTGAGCCTCTGTGATTGGTTGGGTGCTGGTGGGGGAGGAGTCTGATAGGGGACAGGTCTGATGTCTGGAGGCATCATGGCGTTACACAGGATCTCTGCAGCAGGTCACACACACACACACACACACACACACACACACACACACACACACACACACACACACACACACACACACACATGTGAACTTTGAACTTTGACCTCTGGTTCAGAATTTAATGATTTTTTTTGTTCAAGGTCACTGGTTCATTCCTTTCTCTATCTGATGAAATTCAGATTCACTCAAACTTTATCGACATGAATGCGAACAATAATAATATTCCCCCTGTTTATTCCTGTCTCCCCACCTGTCTGTCTCTCTGTTCAGTCAGGATGTCGATCACTAAGATTCACGCTCGGGAGATTCTGGACTCCAGAGGAAACCCCACAGTGGAGGTGGACCTGTGGACGGCCAAGGGTGAGCAGTACACACATATACATATATCATATAAATATATATATATATATATATATATATACATACATATGTATATATATATACATATATATACACATATACATATGTATATATGTATATGTATGTATATACATATATACATACATATAAATATATGTATATATATATGTATGTATATATATATATATATATATATATATATACATATATACATATGTATGTATATATGTAGAGAACCAGGGTGTGTTTAGCCTAGCTTAGCACAAATACTGGAAGTAGGGGGAAACTGTTAGCCTAGCTATGTCACAAGAGAACCTTTCAACAACTCTAATGTTCTGTCTGTCTCTCTGTCTGTCTGTCTGTCTCTCTGTCTGACTCTGCCTGTCTCTCTACCTGTCCGTCTGTCTCTCTGCCTGTCTGTCTCTCTGCCTGTCTGTCTCTCAGGTCTCTTCAGGGCAGCTGTCCCCAGCGGTGCATCCACTGGAATCCATGAAGCTCTGGAGCTTCGTGATGGAGACAAGAGCCGCTACCTGGGCAAAGGTAGGAGCAAGGCAGTAACTAGCACCACAGGTTGAGGGTTCAACTCCCAGTTTACAGGTGTTCCCTCATACCTGTCTGTAACGTTTGTGTTTTTCCCATCAGGCACCGTGAAGGCTGTGGACCACGTGAACAAAGACATCGCCCCCAAACTGATCAGCAAGGTATCTCAGAAGATCAGGAGGTCTTCACAAGTCATGATGATGTCAGAGGGGTTGAGCTGGAAATAAACTGTCTGTCTGTCTGTCTGTCTGTCTGTCTGTCTGTCTGTCTCCAGAACTTCAGCGTTGTTGAGCAGGAGAAGATCGACAAGTTCATGCTGGAGTTGGACGGCACTGAGAACAAATGTAAGGACCTGTCTGTCTGACCTGTCTGCCTCTCTGTCTGAGCTGTCTGTCTGACCTGTCTGTCTGACCTGTCTGCCTCTCTGTCTGCCTCTCTGTCTGACCTGTCTGCCTCTCTGTCTGAGCTGTCTGTCTGACCTGTCTGTCTCTCTACAGCTCAGTTTGGTGCTAACGCTATCCTGGGCGTGTCGCTGGCCGTCTGTAAGGCCGGAGCAGCGGAGAAAGGAGTTCCTCTTTATCGCCACATCGCCGACCTCGCCGGACACAAAGACGTCATACTTCCTGTTCCTGTGAGTGGGAGGGGCTTCTGGTGGGTGGGAGGGGCTTTGGCTCTGACTTCAGCAGCTTCCATTACAACCTACATTATCAACAAGCTAATACTGATCAATCACAGTCAACGGCTTTGGAAACCTTTCACCTAAATACAGTCAAATGTATGGCTAAATGCTATGTGGCTAAATGCTATGTGGCTAAATGCTAGGTGGCTAAATGCTAAACTATAGCTCTGGTGTTTGTAACGTTTTCTCTGCAGGCCTTTAACGTGATTAACGGAGGAAGCCACGCTGGAAACAAACTGGCGATGCAGGAGTTCATGATTCTTCCTGTCGGAGCCGCCAACTTCCACGAGGCCATGAGGATCGGAGCCGAGGTACCACACAGAGAGATGTGTTAGTACTTGTGTTAGTACTTGTGTTAGTACTTGTGTTAGTACTTGTATGACTTGTATTAGTACTTTTATCAGTACTCGTATTGTTGGTATTAGTACTCGTATTGTTGGTATTAGTAATTGTATGAGTACTTGTATGAGTACTTGTATTAGTACTTGTATGACTTGTATTAGTACTTTTATCAGTACTCGTATTGTTGGTATCAGTACTCGTATTGTTGGTATCAGTACTCGTATTGTTGGTATCAGTACTCGTATTGTTGGTATCAGTACTCGTATTGTTGGTATCAGTACTTGTATCAGTACTCGTATTGTTGGTATTAGTCCTTGTATCAGTACTCGTATTGTTGGTATTAGTCCTTGTATCAGTACTCGTATTGTTGGTATTAGTCCTTGTATCAGTACTCGTATTGTTGGTATCAGTACTCGTATTGTTGGTATCAGTACTCGTATTGTTGGTATTAGTACTTGTATCAGTACTCGTATTGTTAGTATTAGTTAGTACTACATGTCTTACTGTGTCATGGTGTTCAGGTGTACCACAACCTGAAGAACGTCATCAAGGCAAAGTATGGAAAAGACGCCACCAACGTGGGAGACGAGGGAGGCTTCGCCCCCAACATCCTGGAGAACAACGAGGGTGAGACACCCACCTGTCTGTCTGTCCTTCTGTCTCTCTGTTTACCCGTCTGTCTACCCGTCTGTCTACCTGTTACCTGTCTGTCTGTGTGTTTACCTGTCTGTCTGATCACCCCTCTGTCTTTATTGTCTGCTGCTTCCAGCTGAGGGTAACATGAAGTGTAGTTGAGTAGAGGGTTGTGGGTTTGATTCCTGAAACAGAACCGTTTGATACCCGTCCCTCTCTTGGCTGCAGCTCTGGAGCTCCTGAAGTCGGCCATTGAGAAGGCCGGTTACCCCGACAAGATCATCATCGGGATGGACGTGGCGGCCTCCGAGTTCTACCGCAGCGGGAAGTACGACCTGGACTTCAAGTCCCCCAACGACCCGTCCACACACATCAGTGGAGATCAGCTGGGCGACCTGTACCGCAGCTTCATCAAGGGCTACCCCGGTACTGCACCTTTAATGACACAAGTTACCATGGTAACACATACAGCTTCATCAAGGGCTACCCCGGTACTGCACCTTTAATGACACAAGTTACCATGGTAACACATACAGCTTCATCAAGGGCTACCCCGGTACTGCACCTTTAATGACACAAGTTACCATGGTAACACATACAGCTTCATCAGGGCTACCCCGGTACTGCACCTTTAATGACACAAGTTACCATGGTAACACATACAGCTTCATCAATCGGCTAACTTATTTTATTTATTATGAAGTTCTAATTAATAATATACTCCTTTCTCTACCTGTCTGTCTCTCTGTCTGTCTCTCTGTCTGTCTCCAGTCCAGTCCATCGAGGATCCATTCGACCAGGATGACTGGGAGAACTGGGCCAAGTTCACCGCCTCCACAGACATCCAGGTGAGACAGACAGACAGGTATGCAGACCGACAGGTGAGACAGACAGACAGGTATGCAGACCGATAGGTGAGACAGACACACAGGTATGCAGACAGACAGGTGAGACAGAAAAGTGACACGGACAGACAGACAGACGGACTGACGGATATATAAACAGGTATGCAAATAGACGGACAAGTGCGTATGCAGACAGACAGCGAGACGGAGAGAGAGAGACAGGTATGCAGACAGACAGACAGACAGACAGACAGGCAGACAGACAGGCAGACAGACAGACAGGCAGACATACAGACAGGCAGACAGACAGACAGACAGGCTGGCAGACAGACAGACAGACAGGCTGGCAGACAGACAGACAGACAGACAGGTGAGGTCACGAGTCCCGACTGTGCTTCTGAATATTTTTGGTGGGTTAGATCTAAATCAGACCGCAGTAACTTTAAAGTGACCTGTGTGTGTGTGTGTGTGTTTGTTTTAAACCAATCAGATCGTAGGAGACGACCTGACGGTGACCAATCCAAAGAGGATCCAGCAGGCCGTGGACAAGAAGGCCTGTAACTGTCTGCTGCTCAAAGTCAACCAGATCGGCTCCGTGACCGAGTCCATCCAGGCGTAAGACACCTGTCTGTCTGTCTGTCTGTCTGTCTGTCTGTCTGTCTGTCTGTCTGTCTGTCTGCCTGCCTGTCTGTCTGTCTGTCTGTCTGTCTGTCTGTCTGTCTGTCTGCCTGTCTGTCTGTCTGTCTGTCTGTCTGTCTGCCTGCTGTCTGTCTGTCTGTCTGTCTGTCTGTCTGTCTGTCTGTCTGTCTGTCTGTCTGCCTGCCTGCCTGTCTGTCTGTCTGTCTGTCTGTCTGTCTGTCTGTCTGTCTACCTGTCTGTCTGTCTGTCTGTCTGTCTGTCTG
>NC_072455.1:333919-338919 GCF_027596085.1 Anoplopoma fimbria | reverse complement strand
CTAACTGAAATAAACTACAAATAAACAGTTTAAAGAACGTAAATGTGATGAGATTTAAATTGTGATATAATAAATAGAGTCAGGTGACACAGAGATATAAAATAAGAGACCACGTTTAGCTTAAAGTGTGCTATAAGGAGAACAGAAGTTAAAGAGCAGAGGACCGAGGACAGAGCCCTGTGGAGCTCCAGGTTCCTGAAAACATGTTCATTTCAGGAGGAGTGAAGGATGTCATGGAACTGTGTGTGTTTTATTTTGAAAGTTCACTCTCCTCATGTTCTTGTCCCAGGAGACAACCTCCGGTTCTTTAAAGAGAAGTCAGAGCTTCATGTGTTAAAGCTGCATTCTCTCTGCTGTCCAGCAGGGGGCGACTCCTCTGGTTGTATAGAAGTCTATGAGAAAATGACTCTACTTCTCTCTTGATTTATTCCCTCAGTAAACATTGTAAACATGAGTTTATGGTCTCAATCTCTAGTTTCAAGTCTTCTTCAATACAGCATGATGTTCATTTAGTAAATGATGCTCCATTTAGAGTCAAACAGACCATAAAGCAGGGGATGCTTTAGGGCGGGGCTACACACTGATTGACAGGTCTCTCCTCCTCAGTCCATATATGGTCACGTCCTGTTCACTAGTTGCAAAAAAACAAGATGGCGACGTCCAAAACCCAGAACTTGAGGCTTCAAAACGTCCACAAACCAACGAGTGACGTCACGATTAATGAATGAATAGAACGCGTGAACACGTGTTGTACAAAAGAGGAGGCTGGTTATAATAATGAACTCTCTCCTCAGGTCTTACACTCTCTGTTCGGCTCTCGACTCTCTTCTCTCATCTTGGCCCCTCCCACATCTGATGACATCACAGAGGGCTCCGCCGGACGCCCCGCCCCCTCCTCCTCCTCCTCGTCTCCCTCCTGGGCATTGGCTGCGAGTCGCGGTGCTGCGAGGGGATTGGCCGGCAGACATCAGGAGGCGGTCCCGCGGTTCTTCCTGGACTTCCTCCGGAAACAGTCCAAGGTGAGGAGGCGGAGCAGGAAGTCCATGGTCGGGGGGGGGAGAGGATGCTTCGGGATGAAGATGGACCGCATCGGATCCATCAGCGGCCTGGGCTGTTAGAGACGCGTCGCCGTGGTGACCCGCATGACCTCTGACCTCCAGAGGCTTCATGTTGGAACTTTACTAACAAAGGACGAAACTAAAGGAACCGTACACAGGTAGACGTCCTACCGGTGACCTCTGACCCCTGGCTACAGCACAGCCAGAAGAACTGTGTGTGTGTGTGTGTGTGTGTGTGTGTGTGTGTGTGTGTGTGTGTGTGTGTGTGTGTGTGTGTGTGTGTGTGTGTGTGTGTGTGTGTGTGTGGACCAGCTGCAGTCTCACTGCACGATGTAAACAAATAAAAGAGAAACTCCTCTTGGCTCATGCTGCCTCATTCTCTCATGAGTCAATATTCTTATATTCTATATTATATTATATTATATATTATGTATTAAATATTATATCATATATTATGTATTATATTATATATTACATTATATATTATATTATATGTCATATTTTATTCCCTCAACAGCTGGTGGAGACCTAAAACAGAGAGAGAATAATGGAGAAAAAAGGTCAAAAACAACTTCATTAATCCATCCAACGAGCAGCTCGTAGCAAACACAACAAACACAACAAATACAGCAAACACAACAAATACAGCAAACACAACAAACACAACAAACAACAACAAACACAACAAACACAACAAACACAACAAACACAACAAACACAACAAACACAGCAAACACAACAAACAACAACAAACAACAACAAACACAACAAACACAACAAACAAACAAACAGCAAACACAACAAACACAGCAAACACAACAAACACAACAAACACAGCAAACACAACAAACACAACAAACACAACAAACAACAACAAACACAACAAACACAACAAATACAACAAACACAACAAACACAACAAACACAACAAATACAACAAATACAACAAACACAAACACAGCAAACACAACAAACACAAACAGAACAAACACAACAAATAACAAACACAACAAACACAACAAACACAACAAATACAACAAACACAACAAACACAACAAACACAAACACAACAAACAACAAAACAACAAATACAACAAACACAACAAACAACAAACACAAACACAACAAACACAACAAAACAACAAACAACAAAACAACAAATACAACAAACACAACAAACAACAAACAACAAACACAACAAACACAACAAATACAACAAACAACAAATAACAAACACAAACACAACAAATACAACAAATACAACAAACACAAACACAACAAACACAACAAACACAACAAACACAACAAATACAAACACAACAAACAACAAACACAACAAACAACAAACACAAACACAACAAACACAACAAATAACAAACACAACAAATACAACAAACAACAAACACAACAAACAAACACAACAAACAACAAACACAACAAACACAACAAACAAACACAACAAACACAACAAACAACAAATACAACAAACACAACAAACACAGGAGGCCCTCTCCATTCAGTTGCCATGGAAACAGCAGCTCCTTAGTTTTACACATTTAAAGATAGAATGTCTAAAAACAACCACTGACATCTGTAATGTTAATAATACAAATATATACATTTTAATGACATATATATTTGTATTTATATATAAATATATATTAAAAACACCAGAGGGCTGACTGTCCCGTGTCACGTGACGAGGGGGAGTAGCTTCGCAGCTAGCTAACAGCTAGCTAACAGCTAGCTAAGCTTTGGATTCTGAGCGACAAACACGGAAACAAGCCCCGGCAGAGCTTCTCCCACAGCGGGACACTTCCACCGGCACCGGCCTGCTGCTCCTCCTGCTCCTCCTGCTGCTCCTCCTCCTGCTCCTCCTGCTGCTCCTCCTCCTGCTGCTCCTGCTCCTCCTCCTGCTCCTGCTCCTCCTCCTGCTGCTGCTCCTGCTCCTGCTGCTGCTCCTCCTGCTCCTCCTGCTCCTCCTCCTCCTCCTCTCCTCCTGCTGCTGCTGCTCCTCCTCCTCCTCCTCCTCCTCCTGCTGCTGCTCCTGCTCCTCCTCCTCCTCCTCCTCCTCCTCCTGCTGCTGCTCCTGCTCCTCCTGCTGCTCCTCCTCCTGCTGCTCCTGCTCCTCCTCCTGCTCCTCCTCCTGCTGCTCCTGCTCCTCCTCCTGCTGCTCCTCCTGCTGCTCCTGCTGCTCCTGCTGCTGCTCCTCCTGCTGCTCCTCCTGCTGCTCCTCCTCCTCCTCCTGCTCCTCCTCCTGCTGCTCCTGCTCCTCCTGCTCCTCCTGCTGCTCCTCCTGCTGCTCCTCCTCCTGCTCCTCCTGCTGCTCCTGCTCCTCCTCCTGCTCCTCCTCCTGCTCCTCCTGCTGCTCCTCCTCCTGCTCCTCCTGCTCCTCCTCCTGCTCCTGCTGCTCCTCCTGCTGCTCCTCCTCCTCCTGCTGCTCCTCCTGGTCCTCCTCCTCTCCTCTCTCTCTGCTCTCTCCTCTCCTCTCTCCTCTCCTCCTCTCTCTCCTTCTCCTGCTCCTCCTCTCCTCCTGCTCTCCTCCTCTCCTCTCCTCTCTCCTCCTATCCTCCTCTCTCCTCCTATCCTCCTCCTCTCCTCTCCTCCTCTCTCCTCCACCTGCTGCTCCTCCTCCTGCTCCTCCTCCTCCTCCTGCTCTCCTCCTCCTCTCCTCCTCCTCCTCCTCCTCTCCTCTCTCCTCTTCTCCTCTCCTCCTCTCCTCTCCTCTCCTCCTCCTCCTGCTCCTCCTGCTGCTCCTCCTGCTCTCCTCCTCCTCCTCTCTCTCTCTCTCTCTCCTCTCCTCCTCCTCCTCCCTCCTCTCCTCTCCTCCTCTCTCTCCACCTGCTGCCTCCTCCTCCTGCTCCTCCTCTCCCTCCTCTCCTCCTCCTCCTCTCCTCTCTCCTCTCTCCTCTCCTCTCCCTCTCCTCTCTCTCCTCCCCTCTCCTCCTCCTCCCTCCTCCTCTCCTCCCTCCTCCTGCTCTCCTCCTCCTGCTCCTCCTGCTCCCTCCTCCCTGCTGCTCCTCCTCTCTCCTCCTCCTCCCTCCCTCTCTCTCTCCTCCTCCTCCTCTCTCCTCCTCCTCCTGCTCCTCCTCCCTCCTCTCTCTCCTCCTGCTGCTCCTCCTCCTGCTCCTCCTCTCCTCCTGCTCTCCTCTCTCCTCCTCTCCTCCTCTCTCCTCTCCTCTCCTCTCTCTCCTCCTGCTCTCCTGCTGCTGAGGAGAGCAGGAGGAGAGCCGGGCGGTTGGGCTACGAGGAGCAGCTGTTCCTCCTGCAGCTGGAGAACCTGGACCCCACTGGACTTACACCTAGTTACAGCTCCGTGCTGCAGTTACATCTGAAGGCCAGAACACTGCAACCTGCCAGCCTGGAGCCGGTCTCAGAGAGGACCATCTGCTAAAGAGGAAGCAGCAACATCACCTCCGTCAGGCTGATCTACATCTCCTCCGTCAGGCTGATCTACATCTCCTCCGTCAGGCTGATCTACATCTCCTCAGTCAGGCTGATCTACATCTCCTCCGTCAGGCTGATCTACATCTCCTCCGTCAGGCTGATCTACATCTCCTCCGTCAGGCTGATCTACATCTCCTCCGTCAGGCTGATCTACATCTCCTCAGTCAGGCTGATCTACATCTCCTCCGTCAGGCTGATCTACATCTCCTCCGTCAGGCTGATCTACATCTACATCTCCGTCAGGCTGATCTACATCTCCTCCGTCAGGCTGATCTACATCTCCTCAGTCAGGCTGATCTACATCTCCTCCGTCAGGCTGATCTACATCTCCTCCGTCAGGCTGATCTACATCTCCTCAGTCAGGCTGATCTACATCTCCTCCGTCAGGCTGATCTACATCTCCTCCGTCAGGCTGATCTACATCTCCTCCGTCAGGCTGATCTACATCTCCTCCGTCAGGCTGATCTACATCTCCTCAGTCAGGCTGATCTACAT
>NC_072455.1:321419-328919 GCF_027596085.1 Anoplopoma fimbria | reverse complement strand
AGCTGATCAGATATTGGTTATTGATTACTGTTGGTTGTTCTTGTCAGATGAAGTCTTAAACCTTCTTCCTGTCGGTCGACTCACTCGTCCAGCTGTTTGTCTCTGAGATCCACTGAAGCTCCTCTTTCAGTTTTTCTGACCTGAGATCAGCTGAGAGGACGTTCTGTGATGATGTACATGTTTCTGTGAACTCTTCCTCCTCATCTTCATCAGGAGGAAGGACGGCTGCTGTACATGAACCACCTTTAACTCACGAAGACTCTTCTCACCAACTGTCCTCTCCAGTTTGTCCACGTTTAAATCTGACACCTGAATATTTCACAGTAAAAGTCCTCCCGCCTGTAGGCTTTTATTGTGAAATATGCTGTGTGTCCAACATCTAGACACAGAAACAGCTTCTGTTGATGGACAATGACATGAACCTCTGTGGAATCTGTGATCATATGATTCTAAAGACTCAAACGATCACCGAACTGAAGAAAAGTCGATTCAAAGACTCGATATCCAGCTGCTGAACAGAGGGGTGACGATAAACATGAACTCATCAGTCTGCTTTAACATGAAACCAACTTCAGAACTACGTTATTATTCATATTCATCATCATTTTTATACATGATGATAATCAGTGAAAGAAGATCATATTAAATATGAAATGTTTACAGGTTTGGTGTTTAATGAGCGATCAGGATAACACAACGCTTAACTTAAGTCTGATCTCAGGTCAGAGCTTCAGAGTTCACTGCTGGTTTTTAGAGGTGAAGAGCTCAGCGAGCCTCCTGCTGGACAACAAGCTCCGCTTTTCTACAAAATAAAGCAGATATTTTTCTCTACCCGCCTCTCTGATCTCTGATCTCTCATCTCTGATTTCTGATCTCTGATCTCTGATTTCTCCTCCACAGGAAGCTCCTTTGTTCAGGACGACACAGAATGAAAAATATTCATATTAACTCTAAACGTCCTAACCTTTCTACGGTCCATTAACCGCTTTAATGAGGATACATGGCAAAGAAAATGCTCAAACAAACATGTTTCAGCATAAAAAAGGAGCAAAACAGTTTTTTAAAGTATTTTGAATCCAGTGTTTACATCATGTTTACTAAGTGTCTTTGTTGAAACATTTCTAAACCTCCACTCTTAATAATATTATATTGATATAAAATAATATTTATATTTATATATTATTTTATATAATAATATATAAATATAATATTTATATATATTATTATATTAATATATAAATATATTTATATATAAGGGTTAGGGTTATGTTATATAATATTTATATTTAATATTTATATAAAATAATGATATATATTATTATATTTATATATTATTTTATATAATATATATAAATATAATATTTATATATATTATTATATTTGTATATATTATTTAATATTTATATAAAATAATGATATATATTATTATATTTATATATTATTTAATATTTATATAAAATAATGATATATATCATTATATTTATATATTATTTTATATAATATTTATATATATTATTTAATATTTATATAAAATAATGATATATGTCATTATATTGTATATAATAACACTGTAATATGTTGTATGACTATTAAACATTTATATATTTATTTGGATGGATGGAGTTCATGCGCGGTGACGTCACAGAGAGAAGATGGCGGCCGTGCTGAAGGCGGAAGGTAAAGCAGCGTTCAGAGGCCGTCCGCTGTCAGTATGAGGCGTTCTGCTTCAGCTGATCTATTCACGTCGTTTCACCCGGAGGAGGAGCCCTGCTGCCCGGCTCCACCTGCGGCTCCGCACCGCTAACAGCGAGCCGCCGTTAGCTTAGCCGTTAGCTTAGCCGGCTAGCTGAGCGGCCAGACAGACAGGTATTAGAACGGGTTCTGTGATGACGTCACTCTGAGGCTCTAGACGAGCTGCTGGTGTGTTCAGCTAGCATTAGCATTAGAGCTAGCATTAGCATTAGAGCTAGCATTAGCTTTAGAGTTAGCTTTAGAGTTAGCTTCAGAGTTAGCTTCAGAGTTAGCTTCAGAGCCCGGGCCTCTGGGAAACGAGTTTGTGTGTGTGTGTGTGTGTGTTTGTTTGTTTGTGTGTGTTTGTTTGTGTGTGTGTGTTTGTTTGTTTGTGTGTGTGTGTTATATTGGTGTCCTGTTGCAGACCTTGTTTCGTATTGATCACACTGTTGACTCTCTCTCTGTGTGTGTGTGTGTGTGTGCGTGCAGCGGGGCAGTGTGGGCGGCCGTGCGTTGTGTGAGGATCGTCCTGCATGGACTCGTCGCCATGAGCAACAAGGAGATGGTTTCCACGGAGACAGGTCAGTGCCGTCCGCGTGACGTCAGCTCACACCTGTAGAGGAAGACGCCCACAGCGCCGTTGCTATGGTGACGTCACAGAGACACCTATTCTGTGTGTGTGTTAACCTCAGAGGTGATGTCATCCTCATCATCCTCATCATCATCAGGGTCCTGTTCTATGAAGAGTTAATTAAACGATCAATAAAGCTGATTATTCATCTGGTTATGAGGCGTCACATACAGGGGGCGGGGCTTGTAGCATCTGACCAATCACAGACATGGACACGTCTGCTGTCAGTTACACATAAAGTTAAACATAAATCAGACTGAAGGAAACAGATTAAACTGACTGTCTGTGTGTGTGTGTGTGTGTGTGTGTGTGCCTGCCTGTCTGTCTGTCTCTGTCTGTCTGTGTGTCTCTGTGTCTGTGTGTGTGTGTCTGTGTGTCTGTGTGTCTGTGTGTCTGTCTGTCTGTCTGTGTGTCTGTGTGTGTGTGTGTGTGTGTGTGTGTCTGTCTGTCTGTCTGTCTGTGTGTGTGTGTGTCTGTCTGTGTGTGTCTGTCTGTGTGTGTCTCTGTGTCTGTGTCTCTGTGTGTGTGTAGAGAACAAAGGACAGAGGAAGGTGTTCCTCCCCAACAAGCTGCTGGAGTGTCTCCCTCGTCTGTCCAGTCTGCCCTCCGACCGGCTCCGCTGGAACACCAACGAGGTGAGAGACCGTTAGCGTAGCGTCGCCATGTTGAGAGCCGTCGGGAGGCAGTGGAAATGCTCTCCTGTCAGGCTCCTCACTGACGGAGACGTTTTAACGTTTCACTGTGAAACAAACATTTATTATATTGATGAGGCAGAGTGCTGATATAGATGATTATTGATTATAATGAAGAGTTTTCTTTTATAATACACATTTTATACGAAACACTTAAATGTAGTTTGAGAAATAGAAATAAAGTGAAATGTTCTGAAGTGGACAATAAAATGATAGACAAACGACAGAACTCACTGGATGATTCTTAAGAGATTCTGTTTTCACCGTTCACTCTTTATTATATTTAACACATATTAGAACAAACATGATCAGCACTCATGTTAACAACCCTCTTCTCATTCTGCCTTTATTTCAAAATAAGAGCGCACAGAGTCATAAATACAGAGTTCTTGTTTGTGATGTGAATAAAGTAGAGGTCCTCTCTGTTTGTCCGTGTGTGTCTGCAGGAGATAGCTTCCTACCTGATATCGTTTGACAGACATGACGAGTGGCTCTCCTGCACCCTGAAGACCAGGTCCTCACACCGCCTCACCTCAGACGACCACACGGAGCTGATGGCTCACTAATGAATGAATGAATTAACTGCTTGTTCATTTGTCCCTCAGGCCGAAGAACGGCAGCATCATCCTCTACAACAGGAAGAAGGTGAAGTACAGGAAGGACGGATACTGCTGGAAGAAGAGGAAGGATGGGAAAACGACGAGAGAGGACCACATGAAGCTGAAGGTCCAGGGCATGGAGGTCAGTAATGTTTTTTATATTTATATATATATATTTATATTAATATTAATTATTATATTTATATATTATATTAATATATATATATATATATATATATATATATATATATATATATATATTATATATATATATATTAATATGCCGGTTGCTGTCTCTGTTCTGGTTTCAGTGCCTGTATTAAAGTTGCCGGTTGCTGTCTCTGTTCTGGTTTCAGTGCCTGTATTAAAGTTGCCGGTTGCTGTCTCTGTTCTGGTTTCAGTGCCTGTACGGTTGCTACGTCCATTCCTCCATCGTGCCAACATTCCACAGACGTTGCTACTGGCTGCTGCAGGTCAACGCTCACACCAACTTTACACAACAACACATTCTGAACTGAATTATCAATCTGTCAATCAATTAGTCAATCAATCACTCATCCATATATTCTGTGTGTGTGACAGAACCCAGACATTGTGCTGGTCCACTACCTGAACGTGCCGTCCCTGGAGGATTCTGGGAAATGCAGTCCGTTGCTGTGTGCTGTGACCGACCGCCACGACAGCGTGAGGTGGAGCCGAGACGAGCTGCTGAACCAGCTGAGGCCAATGTGTACGTAATATATACACAAATACACTAGTATATACTTACCTGATAGTGTCTGTGTACTCTGTAGTACTCTGTAGTACTCTGTAGTACTAACATGTAGTATCTGCGTCTCAGTCCACAGTATGAAGTGCTCGGTGGGTTCAGGTGATTTCAGTATTGAGGACTTGGTTCAACACTTTCTGGACCGGCAGAGAACCAAACCACAGCCGCGCACACACGCCTGCCTCTGCAACCCGGCCCAAGGTACTACTGTGACATCACTGTGACCCCACTGTGACCTCACTGTGACCTCACTGTGACCTCACTGTGACCCCACTGACCTCACTGAGGTAAACTAACAGTGCTTCCTGTGTGTCTGTTCAGTATCTTCAGGAGTGAACATTCCTCACCGCTGTAACAGCACCAAGCACCGCATCATCTCCCCCAAACTGCCCCCCTCCTCCTGCAGACCCTCCTCCTCCCCTCTCTCTGGTGAGGCAGGGGAGGCAGGGAGGGAGGGGGGAGGAGAAGCCAAACTGCCCCCCCTCCAGACTCAGAGCAGCCCCGTCTCATCTCCCTGCCCCTCGTCCACGTGAGTCTGTTTTATCATGGAAGTCTATGGGAACGTTTTTTTAGACGCAGCAAGTGTATATATATATATATTTATTCATACACATATATATATTTATTCATACACATATATATATTTATACATACACATATATATATTTATTCATACACATATATTTAGTCATACACACATATATATATTTATTCATACACATATATTTATACATATGTAAATGTGTACCTATTGATGTTTTGTTTTGTAGCTCGGCCTCGTCGCCCCCAGCCTCACAAAGCCACCGTCACCATGGGTAACCACGGCAACGGCTTCTACGGCGACCGCTGCGCCAGCCTGACGACAGTGGCGCTGCCCCAGAACGCTGTGATCGTCATGGCAACCACCACCGCCATCGCAGGGGGAGGAGGGGGACAGGTGGGAGGCGGGGCCAGAGGGGAGGAGGCGGGGCTTTCACTCACCCGCGCTGGACAGTTACTGCTCTCCCCCTCCCTCCCCCCCTCCTCCTTGCGGCGGGCCCGCCTCCCCTTCCCCTCCCTCCTCCTCCTCACCCGCTCCTCCCTCACTCCCCCTCCTCCCGTCCAGGTGCCGGGGGTGGCCACCCTCTCCCTCACCCTCCTCCCCTCCCCGTCATCGGAGGCCTGCTCCTCACCCCCCCTCCTCCTCCAACACCTCCTCCTCCCTCCGTTCCCCTCCTCCTCCTGCCGCAGCCTCCCCTCCCTCTCCTGCTTCAACCCCCTCTCCTCCCCCGCCTCCCCGTCGGTCCACCCTGCCTTTGACCCTGACTCCTTCCTTAACTCCCCCAAACAGGGTCAGACATACGGCGGCCCCCCCTCCTCCCTCCTCCTCCACCCCCTCTCCTGTTCTCTGCTCCTCCTCCCCCTCTCTCCCCCATCCCTAGCTCTCTCCCTCTCCCCCACCTCCACCCCTCCCTCCTCTGTCTCCCCTCCCTCCTCGCTCTCCTCCTCCTCAGAGGCAGACAGGAGAGACTTGGCCCTCCCCCCTCCTCCTCCTCCTCCTCCTCCTCCTCCTCCTCTTCCTCCCCTCCCTCGTCCTCCCTCCCCCTTCCCTCTCCTTGTCTCCCATCCCCTCTGTGGCCCCGCCCCTGCTCCCACTTTGCCTGGAGCTGGGAGCTCTCGGGGAGTCCCAGGGGGGAGGCAGGAGGAGTCTGTGAGAGAGGAGGAGGTGAGGAGAGGAGGTGATGACGATGATGAAGGTAGTGCTCCTCCCACCAAGCTGGCTCTGCTGCAGGTGAGACGAACAGGGACTACTTTCTTCAGGAGTCGTATTCATCCGCTCATTTCACTGCTTTTCTGTCTTCTTCAGACAAGCCACGCCTCCTCCTGCTCGTCTCCACGGCAGCACACAGGAAGTGGCGCCGTTTCACTGCTCTTGGTTTGCCAGGACTCATCAGTCCCGCCCACCCAGCCGGCCAATCAGACGCAGCGGCCGGCGGACGGGCAGCAGCCATTGGTCCTCGGGCCGCCCTACGACCAGCTGTCTCAGACGTCCTATCAGCCGCTGCTACAGTCAGTCAGCTCCGCCCCCGCTGCTGTCGCCATGGATACAGCTCACCTGGCGACGCCCCCCGTCCAGGTGAAGGAGGAGGGAAGGCGGGGCTACGACTCAGAGGACGCCCGCATGGACACGCACTTGGAGGAAGAGGCGGAGCCCTGTGAGCGAGGAGGGGAGGAGCTAGACATCTCCTTCGACAGCCAGTTCCCCGACCTCATCTCTGACCTCATCACCGAGGAGGCCACGCCCACCGCCGCTCACCCCCGCCCCCACCGCCACACCGAACCCGGCCGGGTTCCCGGCGGGGTGCGCTACATGGTGCCCCCCAGCCCTCCCCCTCCTCCTCCTTCCTCCCATTTCCTCACCCGCTGCCCTCTGCGACCTCGACCCGCATGGCCTCCATCACAGACTTCTCTCCAGAGTGGTCCTACCCCGAGGTACTCAATACTCAATACTCAACATTCAGTACTCAACACTCAATATACTCAATACAATACTCAATACTCAACATTCAGTACTCAACACTCAACACTCAATACTCAATAATCAAAACTCAACACTCAATACTCAATACTCAATACTCAATACTCAATACTCAATACTCAATACTCAATACTCAATAATCAACACTCAATAATCAATACTCAATAATCACTCAACAAATCAATAATCAACACTCAATAATCAATACTCAATAATCAATACTCAATAATCAAAACTCAATAATCAATACTCAATAATCAATACTCAATAATCAATACTCAATAATCAATACTCAATAATCAATACTCAATAATCAATACTCAATCAATCAATAACAATCTCAATAATCAACACTCAATAATCAAATCAATAATCAATACTCAATAATCAATACTCAAATCAAATCAATAATCAATAATCAATCAATAATCAATACTCAATAATCAAAACTCAACACTCAATAATCAAAACTCAATAATCAATACTCAATAATCAATACTCAATAATCAACTCAATAATCAATAATCAATAATCAATCAACACTCAACAATCAATACTCA
>NC_072455.1:281419-316419 GCF_027596085.1 Anoplopoma fimbria | reverse complement strand
GTTTTGATTAATTGATCCAATAACTGATCAGTTTGGTCAACAAGTAAACAGATCTGCAGCGTGATGTTCTTTAAAAACTAATTCAACTGGTGTTTGTAGTCCAGTTCTGAAGGATGGTGTGTTTCTGTAGTCCAACAGGAAGTCAGCAACACCGGGTCCTCAAACAGCCAATCAGAGAACATTCTGTGTCCATTCTGACAGGTGAAGTCTTTACCTTCACGAGGAGACAAAACTACAAAGATACTTGTGGAACAGGAGGAAGAGGTCTCACTCTGTGTGATTTCTGTTGGTGTATTATGGAGGAAGAGGTCTCGCTCTGTGTGATTTCTGTTGGTGTATTATGGAGGAAGAGGTCTCGCTCTGTGTGATTTCTGTTGGTGTATTATGGAGGAAGAGGTCTCACTCTGTGTGATTTCTGTTGGTGTATTATGGAGGAAGAGGTCTCACTGTGTGATTTCTGTGTGATTTCTGTTGGTGTATTATGGAGGAAGAGGTCTCTGTGTGATTTCTGTTGGTGTATTATGGAGGAAGAGGTCTCACTCTGTGTGATTTCTGTTGGTGTATTATGGAGGAAGAGGTCTCGCTCTGTGTGATTTCTGTTGGTGTATTATGGAGGAAGAGGTCTCACTCTGTGTGTTTTCTGTGTGCAGATAATCAGTTCAGGATGTCCATCCTGGAGCGTCTGGAGCAGATGGAGCGTAGGATGGCAGAGATGGCCGCCCGCGACAACAACAACAACAACCAGCAGCAGCAACATCATCATCAGTATCAATATCAACTTCAACATGGCAGCCAGCTGGCCACGCCCCCTCCCCCCCCTCTGCCTGAGGACCATGAACAGGTGAATTAAACAGCTTTAGATAGAACGTGTTGGACTCGCATCTCTCTGTCGCGTCATGAAGGTTATAAAGTGAGAGCTGTTTCTATTATTGTGGTGGACTAAATATTAGAAACAGCTCAGCCTCCTTATTGTGTGAAAGGACACAGAATGAGTTCAGAGTGATTGCTCTGAAAGCTGCAGACACATCGCTGGGACGAACGCCGTGTGGAAACACGAGATTAAAGAAAGCTGGTAAACAGGTTAAGAAGAACAAATTAACCTGAATGGAAAATCTGACCTCTGCTGAACCCAGCTGTCTGCCTACCTGCCTGTCTGTCTGTCTGTCTGCCTACCTGTCTGCCTGCCTGCCTGTCTGTCTGTCTGTCTGCCTGTCTGCCTGCCTGTCTCTCTCTCTGATGTCACAGGGTATTTTTGCAGGTTGAGTCCTCGAGTTAAAATAGACTGGATGCTTCACTTAAGCTTTTATTTTGAAGGAAAGGCTTTATGATAAAGGCATTTAAAACCAAACAATCAAACACAGACATGTTCTTTAACAGATGCAAGTACTCAGTAAAAGTGGTAATACACAGTGTAGAAATACTCTGTTAAAGTAGTAATACACAGTGTAGAAATACTCTTAAAAGTAATACACAGTAGAAATACTGTTAAAGTAGTAATACACAGTGTAGAAATACTCTGTTAAAGTAGTAATACACAGTGTAGAAATACTCTGTGTAGTAATACACAAGAAATACTCTGTTAAAGTAGTAATACACAGTGTAGAAATACTCTGTTAAAGTAGTAATACACAGTGTAGAAATACTCTGTTAAAGTAGTAATACACAGTGTAGAAATACTCTGTTAAAGTAGTAATACACAGTGTAGAAATACTCTGTTAAAGTAGTAATACACAGTGTAGAAGTACTCTGTTAAAGTAGTAATACACAGTGTAGAAGTACTCTGTTAAAGTAGTAATACACAGTGTAGAAGTACTCTGTTAAAGTAGTAATACACAGTGTAGAAGTACTCTGTTAAAGTAGTAATACACAGTGTAGAAGTACTCTGTTAAAGTACTAGTTATCAGTGGTTTTAATGATGAATCAATACGTAATCATTGTCTCTGTTTCTGTCCTCAGTGGTTCGAGAGGAGGATTGTGGGAGTTTGTGAGCGGATGATGAGAGGAGGAAGGTGGGGAGGAGGAGGAGGAGGAGGAGGAGGAGAGAGGCTCCATCACTCGGTCCGTCACCGTGGGATGACACTGCTCCACCTGGCTGCTGCACAAGGATACACACACCTGATACACACTCTGATCCACTGGAGGTACACACACACACACACACACACACACACACACACACACACACACACACACACACACACACACACACACACTGACTGTAGCTGTGTGTGTGTTCTCAGGAGCGTTAACAGCGACAGTCTGGACTTGGAACAGGAAGTAGATCCTCTCAACATCGACCACTTCTCCTGCACCCCGCTGGTAACACACACACACACACACACACACACACACACACACACACACACATTTAATCTCCTGAGCTCTGATTGGTCAGCTGTCAGGTCAGTGAGAGGTCACCACCTCGATGTGTGTGTGTGTGTGTGTGTGTGTGGTGTGTGTGTGTGTGTGTGTGTCCAGCTGTGTGTGTGTGTGTGTGTGTGTGTGTGTGTGTGTGTGTGTGTGTGTGTGTGTGTGTGTGTGTGTGTGTGTGTGTGTGTGTGTGTCTCCAGCTGACCTGTGTTTATGTGTGTGTGTGTTCCAGATGTGGGCGTGTGCTCTGGGCCACCAGCGGGCAGCAGAGCTCCTGTACATCTGGAACAGTTCTGCTCTGGGGATCCCTGATTCGTTGGGTCGTTTGCCGCTCGCCGTGGCTCGGTCCCGAGGACACACCCGCCTCGCCACGGCGCTGGAGGAGCTGCACACGCACACACACATGACGCCCGGGACACGCACACGCCGCAGCCGTCCCCGTCTCCTCTGTCCACCAGCCCGGACACAGGTAACACACACACACACACACCTGCTGATCAGCTGGTCATGTGACAGGATTCTGGTGCTCTGATTGGCTCTAACAGTCTCTCCCCCCCTCCAGGTCTGAGCTCCTCCAGCAGCCTCCCCTCCCCCAGCGACCCCTCCTCCCCCTCCCCGAGCTCCGCCTACTCCAGTGGCCCCGCCCCCATGGACACCTCCCCCTCCTCTCTTTCTTCCTCCTCGCTGCCGGTCTCCCCTCCCTCCCCCTCCTCCCTCCCCCTCTCCCTGTGTCTATGTGGGGGGAGGAGATGACCAGCGGCCTCAGCACAGGTAAACCCACGCTGTATTCAATGAACACCTGGGACCCGGGACCCGGTCTGACCCGGTCTGTTCTGATCACATTATCGCTCATCACTCGCAGGTTTGATCCCCGGAGGCTCCAGAGACTCTCCCCTCTACCTCATGGACTACGAGAGCACCGGCCCCCCCCCCCACCCACCCACACACCTACGCACACCCGGCGGGGGGCGGCGGGCGCTCACAGCGGCGACGCTGGAGGAGCAGCTGCTGAGCTACAGCGAGAACGCCGAGAATGAAGAGGAGGAGTTCCTGGAGGAGGAGGTGCTGCAGGTACAACTAGTCCCTCAGTTCAGTCCTGAAGGTTAGTCCCTCAGTTCAGTCCTGAAGGTTAGTCCCTCAGTTCAGTCCTGAAGGTTAGTCCCTCAGTTCAGTCCTGAAGGTTAGTCCCTCAATTCAGTCCTGAAGGTTAGTCCCTCAATTCAGTCCTGAAGGTTAATCCCTCAGTTCAGTCCTGAAGGTTAGTCCCTCAGTTCAGTCCTGAAGGTTCAGTTCAGTCCCCTCAGTTCAGTCCTGAAGGTTAGTCCCTCAGTTCAGTCCTGAAGGTTAATCCCTCAGTTCAGTCCTGAATGTTAGTCCCTCAATTCAGTCCTGAAGGTTAATCCCCCAGTTCAGTCCTGAAGGTTAATCCCTCAATTCAGTCCTGAAGGTTAATCCCTCAGTTCAGTCCTGTAGGTTAGTCCTAAAGGTCAAAGCTCACAATTGTCCGCTGGCCACAGACGTCTTGAGTTCCCGTTGCTATGGTAACCGTCCCCTCCTAACAGGTGGACATGGCGACTCTGGCCGAGCAGATCATCGAGGCGACCCCGGAGCGGATCAAACAGGAGGACTTCCCCCGGGGCGCCGAGTCCCCGCTCAGAGAGAGGCGGGACAACCCTGCCATACAGGACACCTGGCTGGCCACGTACCTGGACACGGTCGACGCCCACACACACTCTCCGCCCAGGTAAGCTCCCCCGCCAATGTTGCTGGTGCATTATGGGTATTATCACAAGGTCAGAACACGGGGATGTACCGATGTTTGTGTGTGTGCGCACTTGCAGACGGGTGTGCCCCCCCTCGCCCCTCAGTGCACTGGCCCTTCAGAGGCTCCGCCCCCCCTCCTCCGCAGCGTGGGCTGAGTTCCTGAACGCCTCGGCCAATGGGAAGATAGAGCGGGACTTCGCCCTGCTGACGCTGACGGACGGCGAGCAGAGGGAGCTGTACGAGGCCGCCAGGATCATCCAGAACGCCTTCAGGAGATACAAGGTACACGCTCTGAGGAGGTCAACGAGAGTGTAGCTCCGCCCCCTTTCTGATGACGCTGACCTTGTGTCCTCCGTGTGTCTGCAGGGTCGAAGGTTAAAGGAGCAGCAGGACATGGCCGCCGCCGTCATCCAGAGGTGCTACAGGAAATACAAACAGGTGTGTGTGTGTGTGTGTGTGTGTGTGTGTGTGTGTGTGTGTGTGTGTGTGTGTGTGTGTGTGTGTGTGTGTGTGTGTGTGTGTCTCCTCCAGCTTCACTAACTCTGAACTAACCTGCCGTGTCTCTTCACCGTCTCTCTCTCTCTCTGGCTAGCTAACATGGATAGCTCTGAAGGTAATACCAGTAAGACCAGTAGATGTAGTGGTGTGTAGTCAGTGTGTGTGTGTTGTGTTTCCTGTGACGTGAAGCCTCTCATCATCTCTTCATTTCATGTTTGTATGAGACGCTGCCGATCAATACGTGTGTTGATTGATTAGGATGACATCATGATGCGGTGCCGATGGACTCGTGTTGTTGTTGGATCTCAAACACCGTGTGGTCAGAAGTGTCTCTTTGTCTCCGCTGGTCTTGGTCCCTGGTGGTTGTGGACTCTAACAGGCCCCCTCTGTCCCCCCAGTATGCCCTCTACAAGAAGATGACCCAGGCGGCCATCTTGATCCAGTCCAAGTTCAGGTCCTACTACGAGCAGAAGCGTTTCCAGCAGAGCCGGCGGGCGGCGGTCCTCATCCAGCAGTACTACCGGAGCTACAAGGAGTACGAGAGGCTGAAGCAGGGTCCCAGAGGGGCCGCCAGCCACAACCCCAAGATCAAGTAAGACCTCATCCACACCTGTAGACCTCATCAGGTTAGACCTCATCCACACCTGTAGAACCTCATCAGGTTAGACCTCATCCACACCTGTAGAACACATCAGGTTAGACCTCATCTATACACCTGTAGAACCTCAATGATGGATTGTGATCAGTAGATATTGATCTTGTGTCCATCAGGGGGTCGTTCTTGACAAAGAAACAGGACCAGGCAGCTCGGAAGATCATGAGGTTCCTGAGACGCTGCAGACACAGGTAACACACACACACACACACACACACACACATACATACATACATACATACACACACACACACACACACACACACACACACACACACACATATATATTTTAACAGTGTGTCATATCGAAAATGTTCTAAAAATGTTCTAAAGTTTAAGTGTGTGTGTGTGTGTGTGTGTGTGTGTGTGTGTGTGTGTGTGTGTGTGTAGGATAAAGGAGCTGAAGCAGACGAGGGAGCTGGAGAGGAGAGGACTGACCACTTAAACCACGTCTTCATTTCCTCTCTGTGGAGGGAGAGACAGACGGACTCTGATGGACTATAGAGACACAAAGACGGACAGAGAGACGCCTCCCCCTCTTTTCTCTCCCTCCTCCTCATCTGTCCGTCTCCAGAGCTCCACTGTAATCGTCACTCCGCCCCTTCACTCAGGCTGACAGGCCTCACGCGTTGGGCTTGGTGCCCTGATGAAGGCCTTCCAGGCAGCACACAGAGTGTGTGGTGTAAGCTGGGTTCAGATCTCTGCCTCTGGCCGTCCTCACTTATGTTTCAGATATTGAATTTAAATGTGGACAGAATTAGATTAACTCTCTGAGGCCAAAGTTTCTCCTCCATCAGAGTTCTGTCTTCAAATACAAATACACTTCTCTAAATATAAGTACATACGTGTAGTATCTGTCCGGAGACGGACCGTGAGTCTGATCCTAAACCCGGTTTACACCGTCCACTGTGGAGGCCGATGGCCACGCAATGCATGCTGGGATACTCGTCTAAAGACAGCAGGGGCGGAGCTCAGAGAGTCTACTCCCATGATCCTCTGCTGTGTCCTGTGGACGTCGTCACGGCGACAAACCAATCAGAGTCAGACTGAATGTTTTCACGCTGTCAAGGGTTAAAGAGCTGAGGAACGTTTTCTTCAGAATAAAAGCAGATATGAAACACAATCACATATTTAAACACACATATATATATATATATATATATATATATATATATATTCTGATGTCGGACTTTATAGATGCTATGGATGTTGATATTTATTACAGCATGACCTGTTAATGTGTGTGTATGAGAGAGAGAGAGAGAGTGTGTGTCTGCACAGATTGTGAGGTCGAGTCTTAAGGAACCCCCCCCTGACCTCTGACCTCTGTCTATACACGGACACAGCTAATCAACTGACTATAAATCTGTTTTAAATCTTATTTTAGTAACAATCAAATATAATTATGAACATTAATAATTATGTTCATAGTTTAAACGTCCAACAACGTGGTGTCGTTTGACTTTGTTGGTTCTGTCCCAAGAAGCTGAAGAGGGCTGTGATGTCACTGTGATGATGTCACAGGTCAGAGGTCAGACCGGGGTTCCCTTTAAACTGTGTTTCATTACGCTCCAGCAACCCTTCAGGGCAACAAGTTGCTCCACACATCCCTGGGACTCAGTTGTTGTTGCTGTTGTTGTTTTTTTAAAGTGTCTTCTCTTAGGCAGAGACGGAGTGATGCTGCATCGTCACGGCAACCACAACATCTATAAACCGAGCATGAGCGTTCATTTAAACCAACGTTTGAATCAAGCTTTTCTTTGGCTGGTTTCAGTTTGACCTGAAACTTCTTCTTCTTCTTCTTCTTCTTCTTCTCCTTCTTCTGGTTTTTCTTCTTCTTCTTCTCCTATAACTTCTCCAGCTGTTGCAGTGAAGCTTTGCATGACTTAGTATTTATAGTTCTTCATGTCCAAACCTTTAAGATGAAATCAGTAACATTATTCTATAAGTCGGATCAATAAACAGCTGTTTGCTGTGTGTCTGTTTCCTGCTGGTCTGTCATTTATTCCCAGCTCTGTGGTCTCCATGGTGACCGTCCTCCTCATGACGACTCTTTAATGTTTTCAGTTTGATCATAATTCTAAAAGAGGAATCAGAACGTTTATGGGATGTATGCTTATGTTCATTCAAACATTCAGGTCTCATCAGTCGGTGAAGCCTCCAGCTGTGCTAACATCTGTCCTGAACCCTTAAAGAACCCTCTCATGAGGCTCAGAGTGGACAGAAGGTTTGTAGATGGAGAACAGTGTTGACCAGACCTTTCAGTTGAAAGCTGCTATCATCAGTATTTCACGTGACCTCCAGTATATGAAAGACGTTGGTCATAGTGACTGGACTCTGCAGGTCCTCCAGAGCTTTCATCAACTCTGTTTAGTCCCATGATCCTCTGCTGTGATATGAAGCTGACCGTGATATTCATATTTCATAAACCTCCAGGCTCAATAACACGACTGACTACATGTGTGGTGATGTTTCTGTTCCAGACCGACAACAATCTGGATCAGCTTTATTGGTCATATATGTGTAAACAGATGTTCATACACAGAAATAAACTAATAAACAAGTAGAATGAGGGAGGCATGAACAATGAACCACTATGTATAAATATAAATATATATATAAAGGTGTGTTTAAGATCATGAAACAGCATGTTGACAGACTGTGGTCTCTGCTGTTGTTGTACAGTCTGATGGCAGTGGGCACAAATGAGCGTCTGAAGCTCCGTCCTGCTCTTTGGTAGAATCAGCCGATGGCTGAAAGAGCTGCCCAGCTGCCACAGTTCCTCATGGAGAGGGTGAGAGGGATTGTCCAGGATGGCTCCGAGTGTGACCTTCATCCTCCTCTCACCCACTGACTCCAGACTGTCCAGCTCCAGACCACCACAGAGCTGGCTCTCCTCACCAGCTTGTTAAGTTTGTTGGCATCTCCAGTCCTGATGCCACCACCCCAGCACGCTACAGCGAAGAAGAGGGCGCTGGTTACCACAGACTGGTAGAAGAAGAGGGCACTGGTTACCACAGACTGGTAGAAGAAGAGGGCGCTGGTTACCACAGACTGGTAGAAGAAGAGGGCGCTGGCTACCACAGACTGGTAGAAGAAGAGGGCGCTGGTTACCACAGACTGGTAGAAGAAGAGGGCGCTGGTTACCACAGACTGGTAGAAGAAGAGGGCGCTGGTTACCACAGACTGGTAGAAGAAGAGGGCACTGGTTACCACAGACTGGTAGAAGAAGAGGGCACTGGTTACCACAGACTGGTAGAAGAAGAGGGCGCTGGTTACCACAGACTGGTAGAAGAAGAGGGCGCTGGCTACCACAGACTGGTAGAAGAAGAGGGCGCTGGTTACCACAGACTGGTAGAAGAAGAGGGCGCTGGTTACCACAGACTGGTAGAAGAAGAGGGCACTGGTTACCACAGACTGGTAGAAGAAGAGGGCACTGGTTACCACAGACTGGTAGAAGAAGAGGGCACTGGTTACCACAGACTGGTAGAAGAAGAGGGCACTGGTTACCACAGACTGGTAGAAGAAGAGGGCACTGGTTACCACAGACTGGTAGAAGAAGAGGGCACTGGTTACCACAGACTGGTAGAAGAAGAGGGCACTGGTTACCACAGACTGGTAGAAGAAGAGGGCGCTGGTTACCACAGACTGGTAGAAGAAGAGGGCACTGGTTACCACAGACTGGTAGAAGAAGAGGGCACTGGTTACCACAGACTGGTAGAAGAAGAGGGCACTGGTTACCACAGACTGGTAGAAGAAGAGGGCGCTCCTGTTACCACAGACTGGTAGAAGAAGAGGGCACTGGTTACCACAGACTGGTAGAAGAAGAGGGCGCTGGTTACCACAGACTGGTAGAAGAAGAGGGCAGACTGGTTACCACAGACTGGTAGAAGAAGAGGGCACTGGTTACCACAGACTGGTAGAAGAAGAGGGCACTGGTTACCACAGACTGGTAGAAGAAGAGGGCACTGGTTACCACAGACTGGTAGAAGAAGAGGGCACTGGTTACCACAGACTAGAAGAAGAGGGCGCTACCACAGACTGGTAGAAGAAGAGGGCACTGGTTACCACAGACTGGTAGAAGAAGAGGGCGCACTGGTTACCACAGACTGGTAGAAGAAGAGGGCACTGGTTACCACAGACTGGTAGAAGAAGAGGGCACTGGTTACCACAGACTGGTAGAAGAAGAGGGCACTGGTACCACAGACTACCAGAAGAAGACTGGTAGAAGAAGAGGGCACTGGTTACCACAGACTGGTAGAAGAAGAGGGCACTGGTTAGAAGAAGACTGGTAGAAGAAGAGAAGGCACTGGTTACCACAGACTGGTAGAAGAAGAGGGCGCTGGTTACCACAGACTGGTAGAAGAAGAGGGCACTGGTTACCACAGACTGGTAGAAGAAGAGGGCACTGGTTACCACAGACTGGTAGAAGAAGAGGGCACTGCCTCGATCTTCTCCCTGTAGCTGTTCTTAGCCTCTCCAGCTTTCTCTTCAGCTCCTTCTGAACAGCCCATCCTCTCCATCTGTCCTCAGCCATGAAGGCCCTCTTCTTCCTGTTCCTTCAACTCTTTGCTGATCCACGGCTTGTTGTTGTGGTAGCAGAGGGACCTTCTTGGTTCACAGTGGTGTCCTCACAGAAGTGGATGTCTCCAGTCTGTGATCCTCTCCATCAACTGGAAGAGAAGAGGCCCTCGATCCTGTCCTCCCCGTAGTCCTCCTGGAACTCCCAGACTTTGTGACCTGAAAACACTCCTGGATCCTCTCCTCAGACTCCTCCAGACCAAACCTTCACAGTCCTTCCTGACCTCTCCATCCCTGGTTACCATCCATCCTCCCCATCCTCTCCTGACCTCTCCATCCTCTCCTGACCTCTCCATCCTCTTCTCCATCCTCCTGGACCTCTCCATCCTCTCCATCCTCTCCATCCTCTCCACAGACCTCTCCATCCTCTCCATCCTGACCTCCATCCTCTCCACCTCTCCTCCTGGTGACCTCTCCATCCTCTCCATCCCTCCTCCTCTCCACCTCTCCATCCTCTCCATCCTCTCCTGACCTCTCCATCCTCTCCTGACCTCTCCATTCTCCATCCTCTGACCTCTCCATCCTCTCCATCCTCTCCTGACCTCTCCATCCTCTCCATCCTCTCCTGACCTCTCCATCCTCTCCATCCTCTCCTGACCTCTCCACCTCTCCTCCCTGATCCTCTCCTGACCTCTCCATCCTCTCCTGACCTCTCCATCCTCTCCATCCTCTCCATCCTCTCCTGACCTCTCCATCCTCTCCATCCTCTCCTGACCTCTCCATCCTCTCCATCCTCTCCATCCTCTCCTGACCTCTCCATCCTCTCCATCCTCTCCATCCTCTCCTGACCTCTCCATCCTCTCCATCCTCTCCATCCTCTCCTGACCTCTCCATCCTCTCCTGACCTCTCCATCCTCTCCATCCTCTCCTGACCTCTCCATCCTCTCCATCCTCTCCATCCTCTCCTGACCTCTCCATCCTCTCCATCCTCTCCATCCTCTCCCGGACCTTCACTCCGGCTCTTTTTCCTCGACGGGGTTGTCTCCATATGGCGTTGGGTGTGCGGGCGGAGGGAACGCCGGCTCCGCTCCGGTAGCAGAAGCTGGTCGGTGTGGAGGTCAGCATGATTAGAAGTGTTATATGTTCAGTGTTAGACTTGGGAGTTTAAAGATTGAGTCATTTCAACTCATTAGGTGTAATTCAACTACAAGGTAGTTATTCCTCAATCCAGTTGGTGTTGAAAGAGGGAGTCAAAGGTCTAGTGTTGATGTCACTACAGAGCCAGTGTCTCTCTATGTCTCTCTCTCTATGTTACTCTCTCTCTGTCTCTCTCTCTCTCTCTGTCTCTCTCTCTGTCTCTCTCTCTATGTCTCTCTCTCTCTCTGTCTCTCTCTCTGTCTCTCTCTCTCTCTCTCTCTCTCTCTCTCTCTCTCTCTCTCTCTCTCTCTGTCTCTCTCTGTCTCTCTCTCTGTCTCTCTCTCTCTCTCTGTCTCTCTCTCTCTCTCTCTCTCTCTCTCTCTCTCTCTCTCTGTCTCTCTCTCTCTCTGTCTCTCTCTCTCTCTCTCTCTCTCTCTCTCTCTCTGTCTCTCTCTCTCTCTCTCTCTCTCTCTCTCTCTCTCTCTCTCTCTCTCTCTGTCTCTCTCTCTCTCTCTCTCTCTCTCTCTCTCTCTCTCTCTGTCTCTCTGTCTCTCTGTCTCTGTCTCTCTCTCTCTCTCTCTCTCTCTGTCTCTCTGTCTCTCTCTCTCTCTCTCTCTCTCTCTGTCTCTCTCTCTCTCTCTCTCTCTCTCTCTCTCTCTCTGTCTCTCTCTCTGTCTCTCTGTCTCTCTCTCTCTCTCTCTCTCTCTCTCTCTCTCTCTCTCTCTCTCTCTCTCTCTCTCTCTCTCTCTGTCTCTCTCTCTCTCTCTCTCTCTCTCTCTGTCTCTCTCTCTCTCTGTCTCTCTCTCTCTCTCTCTCTCTCTCTCTCTCTCTCTCTCTCTCTCTCTCTCTCTCTCTCTCTCTCTCTCTATCTCTATGTCTCTCTCTCTCTGTCTGGCAGCTGATGATGGAAACACGATCAGAGAGACGGATCCGCTCCACATGAAGACACGAGTGCACCGGGACACGGTAGTCCCGACGAGGCTGCACGGGACCTGAACACACGGAGGACGAGGCGTCACAACTCACGAGACAGAGTACAGTACATTACATACATTACATTACATACGTTACATTATAGTACATACATTATACATACATTACATTACATTACAGTACATTACATTACATTACATTATATTACATTACATTACATTACAGTACAGTACATTACATTACATTACATTACATTACAGTCATGTAGCAGAGGCTTTTCTCCAGAGCGACTTACAGTCAGTAGTATGTTACATATCATTCACCCATTCACACACTGATGACAGGCTACCATCAAGGTGCCACCATCAGACTCTAACTAACATTCATCATCAGTCCACACCGATGGCCTTCAGGAGCAACTTGGGGTTAAGTGTCTTGCCCAAGGACACATCGACTGCCGAAGCCGGGTATCGAACCACCGACCCTCTGAGTGGAGAACTACCTTGCTCTCGTGACGCTGAAAGACGCGTCGGAAGCAGCAAAGGAGGGACCCGACCACCAACACACTGCTGTAATAAAGCTTTAATAAAGCTATATACTGCTTTAATAAAGCTATATACTGCTGTAATAAAGCTATATACTGCTGTAATAAAGCTGTAATAAAGCTATATACTGTAATAAAGCTATATACTGCTGTAATAAAGCTATATACTGCTGTAATAAAGCTATATACTGCTTTAATAAAGCTATATACTGCTGTAATAAAGCTATATACTGCTGTAATAAAGCTATATAATAAAGCTATATACTGCTGTAATAAAGCTATATACTGCTTTAATAAAGCTATATACTGCTGTAATAAAGCTATATACTGCTTAATAAATATATAGCTATATACTGCTGTAATAAAGCTATATACTGCTAATAAAGCTGTAATAAAGCTATATACTGCTTTAATAAAGCTATATACTGCTGTAATAAAGCTATATACTGCTGTAATAAAGCTATATACTGCTTTAATAAAGCTATATACTGCTGTAATAAAGCTATATACTGTAATAAAGCTATATACTGCTTTAATAAAGCTATATACTGCTGTAATAAAGCTATATACTGCTGTAATAAAGCTATATACTGCTGCTTTAATAATATATAGCTGTAATATATACTGCTGTAATAAAGCTATATACTGCTTTAATAAAGCTATATACTGCTGTAATAAAGCTATATACTGCTGTAATAAAGCTATATACTGCTTTAATAAAGCTATATACTGCTGTAATAAAGCTATATACTGCTTTAATAAAGCTATATACTGCTTTAATAAAGCTATATACTGCTTTAATAAAGCTATATACTGCTGTAATAAAGCTATATACTGCTTTAATAAAGCTATATACTGCTGTAATAAAGCTATATACTGCTTTAATAAAGCTATATACTGCTGCTGTAATAAAGCTATATACTGCTGTAATAAAGCTATATACTGCTGTAATAAAGCTATATACTGTAATAAAGCTATATACTTTAATAAAGCTATATACTGCTGTAATAAATAAAGCTATAAAGCTATATACTGCTGTAATAAAGCTATATACTGCTGTAATAAAGCTTGTAATAAATATATACTGCTGCTGTAATAAAGCTATATACTGCTGTAATAAAGCTATATACTGCTTTAATAATATATACTGCTGTAATAAAGCTATATACTGCTTTAATAAAGCTATATACTGCTGTAATAAAGCTATATACTGCTTTAATAAAGCTATATACTGCTGTAATAAAGCTATATACTGCTGTAATAAAGCTATATACTGCTTTAATAAAGCTATATACTGCTTTAATAAATATATACTGCTATATACTGCTGTAATAAAGCTATATACTGCTGTAATAAAGCTATATACTGCTGTAATAAAGCTATATACTTTAATAAAGCTATATACTGCTTTAATAAAGCTATATACTGCTTTAATAAAGCTATATACTGCTGTAATAAAGCTATATACTGCTTTAATAAAGCTATATACTGCTTTAATAAAGCTATATACTGCTGCTTTAATAAAGCTATATACTGCTTTAATAAAGCTATATACTGCTTTAATAAAGCTATATACTGCTTTAATAAAGCTATATACTGCTTTAATAAAGCTATATAATGCTATTAATAAAGCTATATACTGCTTTAATAAAGCTATATACTGCTGTAATAAAGCTATATACTGCTTTAATAAAGCTATATACTGCTTTAATAAAGCTATATACTGCTGTAATAAAGCTATATACTGCTGTAATAAAGCTATATACTGCTTTAATAAAGCTATATACTGCTGTAATAAAGCTATATACTGCTGTAATAAAGCTATATACTGCTTTAATAAAGCTATATACTGCTTTAATAAAGCTATATACTGCTGTAATAAAGCTATATACTGCTGCTTTAATAAAGCTATATACTGCTTTAATAATAAAGCTATATACTGCTTTAATAAAGCTATATACTGCTTTAATAAAGCTATATACTGCTTTAATAAAGCTATATACTGCTTTAATAAAGCTATATACTGCTGTAATAAAGCTATATACTGCTGTAATAATATACTGCTTTAATAAAGCTATATACTGCTTTAATAAAGCTATATACTGCTGTAATAAAGCTATATACTGCTTTAATAAAGCTATATACTGCTTTAATAAAGCTATATACTGCTTTAATAAAGCTATATACTGCTGTAATAAAGCTATATATAATAGCTATGCTGTAATAAAGCTATATACTGCTGTAATAAAGCTATATACTGCTTTAATAAAGCTATATACTGCTTTAATAAAGCTATATACTGCTTTAATAAAGCTATATACTGCTGTAATAAAGCTATATACTGCTGTAATAAAGCTATATACTGCTTTAATAAAGCTATATACTGTTACCTTTAATAAAGCTATATACTGCTGTAATAAAGCTATATACTGCTTTAATAAAGCTATATACTGCTTTAATAAAGCTATATACTGCTTTAATAAAGCTATATACTGCTGTAATAAAGCTATATACTGTAATGCTGCTTTAATAAAGCTATATACTGCTTTAATAAAGCTATATACTGCTTTAATAAAAGCTATATACTGCTTTAATAAAGCTATATACTGCTGTAATAAAGCTATATACTGCTTTAATAAAGCTATATACTGCTGTAATAAAGCTATATACTGCTTTAATAAAGCTATATACTGCTTAATAAAGCTATATACTGCTTTAATAAAGCTATATACTGCTTAATAATAAAGCTAAATATATACTGCTGTAATAAAGCTATATACTGCTTTAATAAAGCTATATACTGCTGTAATAAAGCTATATACTGCTTTAATAAAGCTATATACTGCTTTAATAAAGCTATATACTGCTGTAATAAAGCTATATACTGCTTTAATAAACTGCTTTAATAATATACTGCTGTAATAAAGCTATATACTGCTTTAATAAAGCTATATACTGCTTTAATAAAGCTATATACTGCTGTAATAAAGCTATATACTGCTTTAATAAAGCTATATACTGCTGTAATAAAGCTATATACTGCTGTAATAAAGCTATATACTGCTTTAATAAAGCTATATACTGCTGTAATAAAGCTATATACTGCTTTAATAAAGCTATATACTGCTGTAATAAAGCTATATACTGCTTTAATAAAGCTATATACTGCTTTAATAAAGCTATATACTGCTTTAATAAAGCTATATACTGCTTTAATAAAGCTATATACTGCTGTAATAAAGCTATATAATAAAGCTATATACTGCTTTAATAAAGCTATATACTGCTTTAATAAAGCTATATACTGCTGTAATAAAGCTATATACTGCTGTAATAAAGCTATATACTGCTTTAATAAAGCTATATACTGCTGTAATAAAGCTATATACTGCTGTAATAAAGCTATATACTGCTTTAATAAAGCTATATACTGCTTTAATAAAGCTATATACTGCTTTAATAAAGCTATATACTGCTTTAATAATATATACTGCTTTAATAAAGCAATGTAATTAACATTATGCAGAGTTCAGCCTTTGGGCCTCCACAGCATGTTCTGTTCCTCATGTGGCCCCATGGAGAGAACTGCTCACCTGTTAACACACTGTTAACCAGCTCACCTGGTCCTCCACACTGTTAACCAGCCCACCTGGTCCTCCACACTGTTAACCAGCCCACCTGGTCCTCCACACTGTTAACCAGCTCACCTGGTCCTCCACACTGTTAACCAGCTCACCTGGTCCTCCACACTGTTAACCACCACCTGGTCCTCCACACTCACCTGGTCCTCCACACTGTTAACCAGCTCACCTGGTCCTCCACCTGTTAACCACACTGTTAACCAGCTCACCTGGTCCTCCACACTGTTAACCAGCTCACCTGGTCCTCCACACTGTTAACCAGCCCACCTGGTCCTCCACACTGTTAACCAGCTCACCTGGTCCTCCACACTGTTAACCAGCTCCTCTCCTCTGACTGTCTACTGGCTGTGGCATGAGGTAGAGCGTTTAACCCGCAACCACAAGGTCGGTGGTTCGAACCCCTCTACAGCCAACATGCCGAGGTGTCCTTGAGCGAGACACCTAACCCCCAGTTGCTCCCCGGGATGGGTTCCCCATTGTGGGACTAATAGAGGATTGAGTGTTCTATAGTGTTCTGTAAGTGCTGGTCTGTAGCTGGTGTTGTCAGCTGGGTGTTCATGGCTGCTGCTGTATCTAAGTCAACGTGTATTTTAAGGTGCTAATGTTACTGTATGCTGGTTTGTGGGATGGCAGCACTCATTTTCAAAAGTTGAATTCACTGAAAGACTGTAATGCTGAAATGTAATCACACTAAGTGCCATAATGATGATTGTCTCTAGTTCTACAGTGTTATAAATGTGTTCTGTTCCTCTTCATAGGACATCCTGCTGGTGAAGGTCAGAAGGATGTTAGTGGTGAGGCTGAAGAAGGCTCTGACCACGCTGACCACGCTGACCACTTCAGTACATTCCTTCAGAAGGTTTGATGACCTGTTCTACAGCCCTGATTGATCATCACTAAGTAAGCTTCACCATGTTGGTCAATTTTAATTGTGTCACACAAGCAATTGTGGCTCCTGGGAAACTTTAGTGGCTGAGATTACTTGCAAATGATTATTTTGTTTATTTTTTATTACTTTTGCTCCCCCTTCACCATTATATATCTGGTTAGTATTATTTAAAATACTTTGTCCCTTTTTTAAATGGGGGAAATATTTATCTGTATGTGTCTGGTTTTTGTTCTATGTAAAAGTGTTTTTCTTAATTTTTCTTTGATTAATATTCTCTCTCAGCCACTCCAGACTGAGCTGCACTGACAGGTGAGTCAGGGACAGACGTGTTTGTCCACAGAACAGTCTGCAGGTTAGACTTGTGGATCCACCACCAGAAGTACTGTAATGCTGACAAGGTTTATTAAGACCTTCTGTAGTTGGGAGTTAATCCTGTGACCTTTTGGAGGGCTGAAGGTATGTGTATGTTCTCTCCTCAGTGGAGATTACCCACAATAGGTTGTAAGGGGGCCTTGAGCTCCTGAACAGTAATTATTTTATTTGACTGCTTATGTATATTCATATACAGTATGGATTTCATTTATCTGTCTTACAGCTGTGCTTCGAGATCTATGGTACACTTCATTTGAGTCACACATGTCAGACCCTCATCTGTGTCAGATGCTTCAACCTCAGCGGTGTCCGTTTCATCAGATGCAACAATAGTTCCTGAGAGAGACAGTGGAGCAGCCAGAGAGGTACACAGACCTACATTTTTGTAATGAATCAAACGTCTTATTAATCCTCAAACACAAATATATTCTGCAGATGATCTATGATTTTGTTGCAGGAAAGCCTAACATGATGACTTCCTTTTGTGATTCTTCTATATCTTTTAGATGGTCAGAGATGTTCTACAGTCCAAGCCAGGTATGACAAAAGCAAGACATTGATGGATGGTGCACGGCGACAGATGGTAAACCGGTGGTGGCTGACATGATGGAAGTTCATGGGTTGGACTGAATGTTCCCTTTGGTGCCAATCATGTTTTCACAAATACTGTTATTAATGTCCATTTTGAAAACAGTTGCTAAATTGCTAAAAGCAATTGATTACTGTTCTCCTAAAGCAATAAGGCATACTTTTAAAGCTTGGAAAAATAATATTTTCTATTTTTTAAAGGAGGATCCCGCCAACCTATGTGCGAACAAAATATGCTCTTGGCATCATCACTCTGTTTCCCTGTCTCAGAGATCCATACTCAGAAAATGGATATGTAAGTTAAGTTTATAAATGTGTGGCCTATATTAGAATTTATGGAATGTATATGTGTGTTTGTTGTACAGTTGCCCTGTAGTGCTGTGGCCTCTGTGTTCTCAGTTTAGCTTATTTTCTTTCATTTTTTAGGAGCACTGCTATGACGCAGAGAGTGGATCTGGCTACTGGGCCTGGAGGATAAAGACAGTGCAGCGCTGCTTCAGTCCCGGAGATGCTCCACCAGCGCTGCCTATCAACATGGTCCAAAGAGCAAGAGGGAGTTTCTCCTGACTTGCAAGCAACTGATTGGTGAGGAATGCTGTGAGGCAATATCCTTAATGAAGCATTCAGCTGATGGATCAGTTGTCAAAGAGAAGATGAAGGCAACGTTTCAGTACCGGCAAGCACTGGTTCCAGACCAGCAAGGCTCCTCAACAGTCCTGGGTGTGTTCCCGCGTTTCCTCCATACTCCTGGCTTGGTAAGAAAGACATGCCTAATTTTGAATAACTTATTTGTAAACAATTACTGTAGACATACAGGTTCAGTTGCACAAGCTTTCAAATATTGTAAGTTCTCTAGTGGATGCTCTTATGTCTGGGAGGGGTTTCTTCTGTAGATTGATCAAGACTTCACCATGATGTTTGGAGAGGAGGCTTCTGGGTGATTTTTGGCAAAATGGCCCACTTTCTTCCAACCAAGGATCTTGGCAGACTGCAAGAACCAGAATTCTAATGAGTTGGGTGAGTGTTTCCTCTTTAAGATATTTTGTTTACGTAAAAGCTTCTGAGACCTTTAAATCAAATCTGTTGCATAATCATGATTTAAGTGTATTTTCAGTTGTAAATGATTATGACAATGTTATATTTTCATGTCAAGCATTCTGCTGTTGGTTCACCTACTTCCCCCGACCTCAAAAGGCCACAAGAAGAATGCTCAAATTAGCTCATATCAAGCTGTCAATCATGTTGTGAGATATCTGAGGGTAGGCATTATTATTATTATTTTTTAATGCAATTGTTATAACACTGACACCATTTTTATCTGAATGCTCATAGTGCTCTATATCTCTACGTTTTTGCAGATTGGAACCAGTGTTGAGACCTTCCTGCTGTGCGTTGGTGAACAGAAGAACGGTTCTATGTCATCGTTGACCACAAGGCCCAGACATCCCTGGCCGCCTTCGATGAACTCTTCAAAGCACACTTCATCTTCAGTGTTAACTACCATGAATCCCTCAACAGCTTCTACACCTTCATCCAAACCACGGTGTTCAACATAGACGTGGGAAGTGCCAAGGAATGTCCCAGAGTCAAAGAGCTCAGAGCAAGGTTCCTGCACACTGACATTTGAAGTGACACACGTCGTTTGATTTAAAAATGCTCATTTGTTTTATTGCTATGTCAGCATTTGAAATTTCACCATGGTTTGTATCCGGGAAAGACATTACGTTTGAAATGTGGTGAGCCGGAATGTTCCTTATCATTTTGCACTTATTCAGGGTTAAAGAAACACCTCCTCCGTTTGCACAGGGACACTGGTTCAACAAACACTATGGACAATGTGGACACTCAAAGAGAAAGGGATGAGCCATCAAGTTCTCAGGCAGTCTGTACTGACACTCCAGTAACCACCAGGTTACTGTTAACAAGCAGCATGTGTTAAACGTGTGGTTCTGTTGTAGCACAGTTACAAGCGTCAGGTGTTGCTGAGAGCACTGTCCAAGCAATGGTAGGGTCCATGGAAGAGCTTGTAAATGATATTCATAGACGGGCAAGAGATTCTGTTCTCAATTGCACTTCAGAGATTCACGGCACGGATTTAGGAAAAAAGATGGAAAACAGTTTTGATCAACTAGAAAATCCCTTTACATTCTTTAATACAGGAGCCAAAAGTGGGAAATTGTTGAACCTGTTGAATACGTTCTTGGGGTCAGATTTGATGTACGCAGAGATGGAACGACTGAGTTTACAATCAGATACCTGTAACGGATACATTTGTGTATGTACCTTTATTGGGAACCCTGAAGTCTGTTTAAGAACAGTGGACTTTGTGACATTTTTCTGCAGGCAAAACAACATGAAGAAGGTACCGTATTTTCCACACTATAGGGCGCACTGGATTATAAGGCGCTCTGTCAATGAATGGTCTATTTTCCATCTTTTTTCATATATAAGGCGCTCCGGACTATAAGGCGCATTAAGCGAAACAAAACAGTCAGTCAGTCAAACTTCCTCCACTTCCTACCATTGATTCATTAACGTTGGATTCTCTCTCAGCTGCTCTATTCCCATGTTCTCCTGACTGACAGCCTTGAGTGTTCAGTCCTTATACACACACACTGTATGTGATGGTGAACCTTATACACACACACTGTATGTGATGGTGAACCTTATACACACACACTGTATGTGATGGTGAACCTTATACACACACACTGTATGTGATGGTGAACCTTATACACACACACTGTATGTGATGGTGAACCTTATACACACACACTGTATGTGATGGTGACCTTATCACATGTGATGGTGAACCTTACACTGTATGTGTGTTACTCCTGATGTGATGGTGTTATACACACACACGTGATGCTGCTGCGGTTTCTGTGTAGTTTATTAACCTTATCCACACGTACTATGTAGTGAACCTTATATATGATGGTGATATATATACTCTGACTACGGTCTGATGCTGCTGCGGTTTCTGTGTAGTTTATTAAGTCGTACTATGTATATATATATATATATATATATATATATATATATATATATATATATATATATATATATATATATATATATATATATATATATATATATATATATATCTATATATATATATATATATATATATATATATATATATATATATATATATACTCTCTCTATATATCTATATATATATATATATATATATATATATATATATATATATATATATTTATCTATATATCTCTCTATATATATATATATATATATATATATATATATATATATATATATATATATATATATATTGTAGTGACCACTCACTAGCAGCACAATATTGGTTAGAGTTCACAGCGAGCTAGCCTTGTTGACGTTATATTTACTTGTTAGGTTTATTCAACTACATTACCCATGAGCGTTAGCGGGTTGATGGGTTAATGATGTGTCAGAATGCAGAGTGTGAATAAAGCGTTTGTTTACTCCACAAGAAGCCTCTCAGCCTTTAGTTACACTGCTACAATATAACATGTGGACACAACACCGCCTCCAGGCCAGTAACAACCAGGACTAATCACATATAAAGCTCCGGATTATAAGAAGCACTGTCGGTTTATGAGAAAATTAAAGGCTTTTAAGTGCACCTTATAGTGCGGAACATACGGTACTTAAAGATATATGTGATGGTTCATACTTTAAAAGTAATGATTTGTTTTCAAAAACATGCTCTACAGATTCAACTTTATTATGACGATTTTGAGACAGCAAATCCCTTAGGCTCAAAGAAGGGTTACACAAACCTGGTTGTATTTACTTTATATTGAGAAACCTCCCCCCAAAATGTAATCCGTATTGATGAATATTCATGTTGTGGCACTATTTCATTCACAAGACCTGAAAAAATATGGATTTGATGCAATACTAAAGCCTCTCATTGATGATGAACTGAAGGAATAGAGGTGCCTTTCTCTGACTCGCCATTGCTAGGATCTGTTGTTCAAGTAACAGGTGATAATCTAGGTTTACACGGGCTGTTTGCTTTGGTTGAGTCTTTCAGTGCAACATATCTAAGGAAGATTTACAGTCTGTCTTCACAGAAGATGACCCCAGCATGGTTTCTGGTACAAAGGAGATCCATACAGATCATTGTGCAGCACTGCAGGGAAATCCTATCTTGGTTACAACATTTGGTGTCAAGAAGACATGCTTGCTCAACGCGTTACGCTTTTCCCACACCTCTGATAACTACGCGGTTGACATCGTGCACGATTTGCTTGAAGGTGTAGTGCAATACGAACTGAAACTTGTCTTTCAGTACCTTGTCAATAAGAAGTACCTATCTCTGGAAACACTGTCACAGAGGATCCAACGTTTCAACTCTGGTTATATTGAGAGACCAAACAGGCCAAGTGGGTTGAAAATGGATGAGAGAAGCAAAGATCTTGGATTGAATGTAATTCAGTCATGGTGTCTTTTGCGAAATGCTCCCATTATTTTTGGTGATGTAGTTGAAAGAAACAACAGTTATTGTAATTTGCTTGTCCTCTTGATTCAGATTGTGAATATAGTCTTTTCACCGATGATTACAAATGGTATGACATATTATTTGAAGCATTTAATTAATGATCACCACAAGCTGTTCAGATCTTTGTTTCCTGAGAGAAGACTTATTCCAGAGCATCACTTTATGATACATTATCCACGTATGGTGCATGAGATTTGAGGCCAAACATCATTTTTTCAAAAGATCAGTTAAGAATTTCAAAACTATCACAAAAACCTTGGTAAGACAACACCAGAGACAACTAGCTTATCACTGGGAGAATTTCCATTTTCAGAGGTTTGAGTTTGGTCCAGTGCGGGAGGAAATGATTGACAGCTTGGAGGGTGGTTTAATGTAAATGCATACTGTGACATGTCAACTACTAACTGGGTGAAGAACTATGGAACTGAGTATCAAATTGGAATGTTTGTTTTGATTAGAACGGATACAGAAATTCCTGTTTTTGTAAAGATCATCAATATCATTATAAATGAAGACCAAGCTTTGTTTTTGACCACTTTAATGCATACTGTGTCGAGGAGAGAACTGATTCATTTCCTGTCATTTCTTTGGAGGATTTAATCTATTACAGACCCTATGACAAACCGTTTTCTAATGAGATGGATGGAAAAACATACATAGTGCCACATTGTGTGAACTTTGCTTTTGATGACTGTTAGGAAAAGATGTAAAGCCAATGCTGTGTTATGTGGTGTGCTTACACAAATACAGTTTCATGTGAACTGCAAACCTCTTTGAATTGCTGAGTCTCTCTTTCTTTCTTGTATATAGTTTTTAAAGGAATAATATCACACAGAGTGTGTAAATGGGATTAGGGATTATAAATCCACTCCCTACAGTGTTTTTAAAATATGAATCAACTCTATAAAGAGTTAAATATTGAGTTACATTTTACATCCTCAATAGTGTTAATATGACTTTAACTCTGTTTAGTGTTATAGAAATGACACTTGTGGTGTTAACTTTTGACACTGCACAATAGTGTTGCTTAAATGTAACACTGGCCAGTGTTGTCTGGTGTTAAATTCCAACTATAGAGAGAGTTGCTGGAACTCTGTAAGAGTGTTAATTCTTTAACACTTTCAAAAGTGTAGTTTTAACTCCCTACAGGTTGGACCTATACAAACACTCTATAGGAGGTGAATTAACACTGCTGGTTTTGCTGTGTAGGTCAGCATGATTCAAAGTTCCGGTTGTGTGCAGAGAAAGGGGAAAAAACGCTACAGCTAAAACGCTGAAGCAGGAACATACAACTACCAAAAAAAGAAGACAACAACGAATAAAAATAGTAGAAAAAATACAAAAGTAGCAAAGCTGGTAGAGAGCTGCTGCGACAGGCTGCCGGCCTCTGGCGCCATCTCATACGTGTTGCCAGTGTTGTGTCCCTGAAGGTGACACGGGGATGCAGTGGACACTTCATTATGCTCACACATTCACCTAAAGCAGGGGTGTCCAAACGTTTTCACTGAGGGCCACATAAAGAACAATATGGGAACGGCTGGGCCACTCACTGGAGGAGAGGTATATCGCCTCACCTCTAGTGTCAAAATCAATCAAATGGAGGTCAATTATGCTTGATATTTGAATATGCTTAAAGAAAAAAACATCACAACTTTGCATTAATGGGTTTTCATTTATTTTGTTATAAAAATGGTTGGCAGCTCATTCTCTAAACAGCAGCCTGAGATTCTTACTCAGGATGGTGATCCTTCACAGCCCTGGAGGGGGCGGGGCTTATCTCCATCAACAAATCCATTTATTTCACCATCAACCATGCCATAAATAAATACTAACTCTGCTTTACACTTGTTGTGGCAGTCCCAGATATCCTGGGGAACTAAACTAACATCCTCTGTGGATTTATTCCAGCCGTATGAACCGAAAATAAACAAGTTTACTGTGATTTAATTATAATAAATGTACAGAAAGAGACGCTGAGATAACAACATAATGATGGCGGTTTGTAAAAAGTCATAATTCATGTTTTGTTAGTTCTCTCTGCAGGAGGAGAAGGAATTCACTTTATAAAGCCTGTTCAGTGACAGAGTGACAGGAGGAGGAGCTCAACGCTGATTGGCTGATGGATGACAGAGTGACAGGAGGAGGAGCTCAACGCTGATTGGCTGATGGATGACAGAGTGACAGGAGGAGGAGCTCAACGCTGATTGGCTGATGGATGACAGAGTGACAGGAGGAGGAGCTCAGCGCTGATTGGCTGATGGATGACAGAGTGACAGGAGGAGGAGCTCAACGCTGATTGGCTGTCGCAACACAGCGTCTGTCATTGGCTCTTTCTCAATACCAAGTACTCCCGAGGACCCGAGGACGCAGTACGTCATTACGTCATGACGTCATCAATGGACTGTCTGATATTGAGTACGTCATTACGTCATTACGTCATTCTGCAATCGGAACAGCAGCGAACTTGATGACGTCACCAACTCAGCTCTTCCTGTCCAGAGCCTCCAGTTACCTTCACTGTCATATAGACTGACATACAATGAAATGATATAATATATAATGATATAATGATATAATATATAATGATATAATATATCATATAATGAAACGAAAATGATATAATATATAATATATAATGATATAATTATAATATATAAAATGATGAGGACATCACAATGGATCAGAGGCTGGTTGCTCTCTTTATAGAGCAGCTGAGGAGGACGGGCCATGTTAGCCTGTCTCTCTAGCTTTGTACGTTTGTCTAATCATCCTATGCTGTTTAACCTGTCTACTATCATCTATATGGAGACTTGACAGTTTACTTGGCACCCCTAGGTTAAACACTAATGCAGTTTAATATTGTATAAAGTCTGTATTTAATGTTTTAGAGGTGGTGATTTATTCTTTGTGTCAGCTTGGTTTGTGGTGCTGTTGAACTGTAACGTTATACTGAGAGGTGTTTCTAATATTTAGTCTACCCTTCATATACATGGGATGGACCAACACCTCTGAAAAACTATTTACATTAAAAAAAGCAACATCATAACCTTGCTGAAGTTAACATGTATACACAGGACTGTTATATTAGACTACATTAGCTTTATCTAGGCCGACCTGATGAACTGGCCAGTTCAGGGGAGGTTTGATACTTTAGTTTAATATTGGATGGATTAGCATCATTCCACATACAGACCTGACATTTGTCTTCTTGGTACTCAACATAAAGAGCTGATACTCAGTCTGACAGGCCTTGTACAGTTAGCACAAACACCACAATACATCAGTGCAGAAGTAGCCTACCTGTGCTATCATTAGTCATTAACAGGACAGACCAACAGAAACAGGACATTTCATGTCTATAATACAGTCATCATGTAGGCCACTGTAACGTTTGGACTCAGAACCTGGGAGGACAGGTGTGCTCTTACACTGCCTATCAAGCAATGAAATAAATAGATTACATTAATAACAGGAAGCACCGGATCAAACAGGTCAGAGGTCAGAGGGAAACTTTATTCTGGTAGACTTCAACAATTGATAGACAATTCATATTTATAAACAGTTTAATAAATATCAAATAGTAAAAACACATAAATAAGCAATAAATCTGATACATAATAGACGGTCCCAGCTGGCAGTGGTTCAGTCAGACGGATGCGGCTCCATTAGTCCGCCCCTGGTTGTTGCAGCAAACTTGTTGTTGTTCTGCTTCTTGTTGGCCTGTTTGTTATCTCCAGGTCAGAAGAGGTTACACAGTCCCTGGAAAAAACATAAACAAAGAGTGACACAGAGTGAGACAGAGTGTTACTGACAGTGTGTTACTGAACAGTGTGTTACTGAGCAGTGTGTTACTGAGCAGTGTGTTACTGAACAGTGTGTTACTGAACAGTGTGTTACTGAACAGTGTGTTACTGAACAGTGTGTTACTGAGCAGTGTGTTACTGAACAGTGTGTTACTGAACAGTGTGTTACTGAACAGTGTGTTACTGAACAGTGTGTTACAGTGTGTTAACAGTGTGTTACTGAACAGTGTGTTACTGAACAGTGTGTTACTGAACAGTGTGTTACTGAGCAGAGAGCAGCAGGTAGAAGTCTCTACAGTCTCTGTTGGGCTGAAGGCAGCAGCGTCAGCAGGACATGAACACCAATGACTGTGAGGCTCCTTCTTGGTGCTTTAGTTTTATGAGAAGACGTAATCTCTCCATCCGAACTACCGTCTCACAGCAGCTGCCAACAGATTACCAGGAACAGCTGCAAGAACAAGATCACTGAAAAGAAGATCCGGCCAGAGCACATCACCGACACGGACGAGGTTCCCTCACCTCTGATATCACCGTGAACCGCACACCACCGCACCGCACACCGCACCGCACACCGCACACCGCACCGCACACCGCACCGCACCGCACCGCACACCGCACACCGCACACACCGCACCGCACCGCGCAGCGTGGAGGAAACAGGGACCAGGACGGAGTCTCTGCGCTCCACAGGGACGAGGAGTCTCCTTCACTGCAGCTCTCGGTTGTTCTGATGGTCAGAAACCTTCACCCATGGTCATGTTCAAGAGGAAGACTTTGCCAAAAGAAAAGTTTCCAGCCGGCGTCTTCATGACAGCAGAGCCGGAGGATGGACGAGGAACAGATGAGTGATGCTGAGAGATGTAGGCAAGAGACCGGACGGCTTTTACACAAGTCTCCGTCCTGTTGATCTCCGTCCCATCTCACCGATGCTGTCAAAAACAAAGTGAAGCAGACTGATTCATCATTCCGGTGATTCACTAAAGAACTCCAGCCGCGAGATGTTGGTGTCAACAGGGTTCAGAGTTAAACTGCGAGCTGCGTGGAGCCATGGAGGACAGGAGAACACACGTCACCAGACAGGAGAACACACGTCACCAGACAGGAGACAGACAGGGAGACAGACAGGAGAACACACGTCACCAGACAGGAGAACACACGTCACCAGACAGGAGAACACACGTCACCAGACAGGAGAACACACGTCACCAGACAGGAGAACACACGTCACCAGACAGGAGAACACACGTCACCAGACAGGAGAACACACGTCACCAGACAGGAGACACGTCACCAGACAGGAGAACACACGTCACCAGACAGGAGAACACACGTCACCAGACAGGAGAACACACGTCACCAGACAGGAGACACACACAGGAGACAGACACACGTCACCAGACAGGAGAACACACGTCACCAGACAGGAGAACACACGTCACCAGACAGGAGAACACACGTCACCAGACAGGAGAACACACGACAGACAGGGAGACAGACGGGAGACAGACAGGAGAACACAGACAGACAGGAGACAGACAGGAGAGTCACCAGACAGGGAGACACAGACAGGGAGACAGACAGGAGACAGACAGGAGACAGACAGACAGACAGACAGGAGACAGACAGGATCGACAGACAGGGACAGACAGGAGACAGACAGGAGACAGACAGGAGACAGACAGGAGACAGACAGGAGACAGACAGGAGACAGACAGGAGACAGACAGGGAGACAGACAGGAGACAGACAGGAGACAGACAGGAGACAGACAGGAGACAGACACAGACAGACAGGAGAGACAGGAGACAGACAGGAGACAACAGGGAGACTCACCTGCTCTCTGCCGGTGCATCGGGATGGGCTGAGGTCTCAGTCTCACCTGTGGGCCGAGACTTTCACGAAGGCCGGAATCATCACTGAACAGGTAACAGCAGCGACACTGACTCTGACACTGGACTCTGACTCGGGTAATGGATGACTCGGGTAATGGATGACTCGGGTAATGGATGACTGGATGGGTAATGGATGACTCGGGATAATGGATGACTCGGGTAATGGGTAATGGATGACTCGGGTAATGGATGACTCGGGTAATGGATGACTCGGGTCATGGATGACTCGGGTAATGGGGTAATGGATGACTCGGGTAATGGATGACTCGGGTAATGGATGACTCAATGGATGACTCGGGTAATGGGTAATGGATGACTCGGGTAATGGATGACTCGGGTCATGGATGACTCGGGTCATGGATGACTCGGGTCATGGATGACTCGGGTAATGACTCGGGGATCGGGGCATGTTGAACTCGGACAGTGAAGATGAAGAATGTGAGGGTTTGTGATCGAGGAATGAAGTGAAACAGTGAGTGTATTGTTGTATTTACGTGTTATAACTGAACAATGTTGAGAGTTATTGTGAACACGTTTAATAAAGACTGACTGACTGTTTTGTTTCGCTTAATGCGCCTTATAGTCCAGTGCGCCCTGTAGTGCGGACAATACGGTATGTATATATATACATATATATATATATATATATATATATATACATATATATATATACATATATATATGTATATATATACATATATATATATATATATATATATATATGTATATATATATATGTATATATATGTATATATATACATATATATACATATATATATGAGAATATAGGAGAATATTCATTCCCATCCCACAGACAAAGCAAAACAGAGTCAACCATGTAGGAATCAAAGGCACCTGTGTCCCTCAAGATCTTTATCGGGACTTTTACCTCACAAGTGACACAAACCCATCTCAATGAAAGGAGGGCTGCAAACCTCCAGCTCACCAGAGTGAGAGGAGAGCACCTCAGCAGACAGAAGGCTTTAACAGTTCAGAAGTGAGAGGAGAGCACCTTCAGCAGACAGAACAGTTCACCAGAGTGAGAGGAGAGCACCTCAGCAGACAGAAGGCTTTAACAGCTCACTAGAGTGAGAGGAGAGCACCTCAGCAGACAGAAGGCTTTAACAGTTCACCAGAGTGAGAGGAGAGCACCTCAGCAGACAGAAGGCTTTAACAGTTCACCAGAGTGAGAGGAGAGCACCTCAGCAGACAGAAGGCTTTAACAGTTCACTAGAGTGAGAGGAGAGCACCTCAGCAGACAGAAGGCTTTAACAGTTCACTAGAGTGAGAGGAGAGCACCTCAGCAGACAGAAGGCTTTAACAGTTCACCAGAGTGAGAGGAGAGCACCTCAGCAGACAGAAGGCTTTAACAGTTCACCAGAGTGAGAGGAGAGCACCTCAGCAGACAGAAGGCTTTAACAGCTCACTAGAGTGAGAGGAGAGCACCTCAGCAGACAGAAGGCTTTAACAGTTCACTAGAGTGAGAGGAGAGCACCTCAGCAGACAGAAGGCTTTAACAGTTCACTAGAGTGAGAGGAGAGCACCTCAGCAGACAGTTCACTAGAGTGAGAGGAGAGCACCTCAGCAGACAGAAGGCTTTAACAGCTCACTAGAGTGAGAGGAGAGCACCTCAGCAGACAGAAGGCTTTAACAGTTCACTAGAGTGAGAGGAGAGCACCTCAGCAGACAGAAGGCTTTAACAGTTCACTAGAGTGAGAGGAGAGCACCTCAGCAGACAGAAGGCTTTAACAGTTCACTAGAGTGAGAGGAGAGCACCTCAGCAGACAGAAGGCTTTAACAGTTCACTAGAGTGAGAGGAGAGCACCTCAGCAGACAGAAGGCTTTAACAGTTCACTAGAGTGAGAGGAGAGCACCTCAGCAGACAGAAGGCTTTAACAGCTCACTAGAGTGAGAGAGAGCACCTCAGCAGAGAGCTTTAACAGTTCACTAGAGTGAGAGGAGAGACCTCAGCAGACAGAAGGCTTTAACAGCTCACTAGAGTGAGAGGAGAGCACCTCAGCAGACAGAAGGCTTTAACAGTTCACTAGAGTGAGAGGAGAGCACCAGAAGGCTTTCAGCAGACAGAAGGCTTTAACAGTTCACTAGAGTGAGAGGAGAGCACCTCAGCAGACAGAAGGCTTTAACAGTTCACTAGAGTGAGAGGAGAGCACCTCAGCAGACAGAAGGCTTTAACAGTTCACCAGAGTGAGAGGAGAGCACCTCAGCAGACAGAAGGCTTTAACAGTTCACTAGAGTGAGAGGAGAGCACCTCAGCAGACAGAAGGCTTTAACAGTTCACTAGAGTGAGAGGAGAGCACCTCAGCAGACAGACTAGAGAAGAGCTTTAACAGTTCACTAGAGTGAGAGGAGAGCACCTCAGCAGACAGAAGGCTTTAACAGTTCACTAGAGTGAGAGGAGAGCACCTCAGCAGACAGAAGGCTTTAACAGTTCACCAGAGTGAGAGGAGAGCACCTCAGCAGACAGAAGGCTTTAACAGTTCACTAGAGTGAGAGGAGAGCACCTCAGCAGACAGAAGGCTTTAACAGTTGGGGGCTCGTCCGACTTGTTTTGTTGAGCGCTGCTCTGTGGATCCTCCCAGAGGGGAGGAGATAGAAGGTCAGTCAGTGTGGACATGGACAGCTGATCAGCTGATCAGTCTGCTTCATTTATCAGCGTCTTGTTTATTTATGTTTTACAGATATTAGTTCTTCCAGATTTCTTTAAACAGTCAGAAAATAGTCAAAGTATAGAAAATATGTAATATGACTTGCTATGCTATCAATTGTTTTACCTGTGAGGTGTAGTACAGTATAAAGTACAACATGTACCTGAGATGTAGTACAGTAAAAGTACAACATGTACCTGAGATGTAGTACAGTATAAAGTACAACATGTACCTGAGATGTAGTACAGTATAAAGTACAACATGTACCTGAGATGTAGTACAGTAAAAGTACAACATGTACCTGAGATGTAGTACAGTAAAAGTACAACATGTACCTGAGATGTAGTACAGTATAAAGTACAACATGTACCTGAGATGTAGTACAGTATAAAGTACAACATGTACCTGAGATGTAGTACAGTAAGAAGTACAACATGTACCTGAGATGTAGTACAGTAAAAGTACAACATGTACCTGAGATGTAGTACAGTATAAAGTACAACATGTACCTGAGATGTAGTACAGTAAAAGTACAACATGTACCTGAGATGTAGTACAGTATAAAGTACAACATGTACCTGAGATGTAGTACAGCAAGAAGTACAACATGTACCTGAGATGTAGTACAGTATAAAGTACAACATGTACCTGAGATGTAGTACAGCAAGAAGTACAACATGTACCTGAGATGTAGTACAGTAAAAGTACAACATGTACCTCTGAGATGTAGTACAGTAAGAAGTACAACATGTACCTGAGATGTAGTACAGTAAAAGTACAACATGTACCTCTGAGATGTAGTACAGTAAGAAGTACAACATGTACCTCTGAGATGTAGTACAGCAAGAAGTACAACATGTACCTCTGAGATGTAGTACAGTAAAAGTACAATATGTACCTGAGATGTAGTACAGTATAAAGTACAACATGTACCTGAGATGTAGTACAGTATAAAGTACAACATGTACCTGAGATGTAGTACAGTATAAAGTACAACATGTACCTGAGATGTAGTACAGTAAAAGTACAACATGTACCTGAGATGTAGTACAGTAAAAGTACAACATGTACCTGAGATGTAGTACAGTATAAAGTACAACATGTACCTGAGATGTAGTACAGTATAAAGTACAACATGTACCTGAGATGTAGTACAGATGTATGTACCTGAGATGTAGTACAGAAGTACAACATGTACCTGAGATGTAGTACAGTAAAAGTACAACATGTACCTGAGATGTAGTACAGTAAAAGTACAACATGTACCTGAGATGTAGTACAGTAAAAGTACAACATGTACCTCTGAGATGTAGTACAGTAAGAAGTACAACATGTACCTCTGAGATGTAGTACAGTAAGAAGTACAACATGTACCTCTGAGATGTAGTACAGTAAGAAGTACAACATGTACCTCTGAGATGTAGTACAGTAAAAGTACAATATGTACCTGAGATGTAGTACAGCAAGAAGTACAACATGTACCTGAGATGTAGTACAGTATAAAGTACATGTACTGAGATGTACAGTAAAAGTACAACCTGAGATGTAGTACAGTATAAAGTACAACATGTACCTGAGATGTAGTACAGTAAAAGTACAACATGTACCTGAGATGTAGTACAGTATAAAGTACAACATGTACCTGAGATGTAGTACAGTATAAAGTACATGTACCTGAGATGTAGTACAGTAAAAGTACAACATGTACCTGAGATGTAGTACAGTATAAAGTACAACATGTACCTGAGATGTAGTACAGTAAAAGTACAACATGTACCTGAGATGTAGTACAGTAAAAGTACAAATGTACTGAGATGTAGTACATGTACAACATGTACCTGAGATGTAGTACAGTAAAAGTACAACATGTACCTCTGAGATGTAGTACAGTAAAAGTACAACATGTACCTGAGATGTAGTACAGTATAAAGTACAACATGTACCTGAGATGTAGTACAGTAAGAAGTACAACATGTACCTGAGATGTAGTACAGTATAAAGTACTATGTGTACCTGAGGTGTAGTACAGTATAAAGTACTACATGTACCTGAGATGTAGTACAGTAAGAAGTACTACATGTACCTGAGATGTAGTACAGTATAAAGTACTACATGTACCTCTGAGGTGTAGAGGAGGAGAATGGAGTGTAATGGAAATACCCATATTAAGAAGGACTACCTCTAAATTGTTCAGTAGTATTTTCTGTAGTATTTTGTGTTTAGCTCCACCTGCTGGACAAAGACACAAACTGATTCCCACATGTCTATTTGAATAACTTTATTAGCATTCTCCAGTAGTGTCGTTTACATGGGGGAGCCAAATGAGGTTCAACCAGAGAATGTCTAATATGAGGAGAACTGGCACTCTCGGGTTAGTTCCGGGTTTCCGGACTGGTTGCAGTAATAATCTTTGACCATGCGGGGCGCTCGTAGGCGAGTCCAGAATGAATGGGAGCCAACGGGGTTTTATCCTCAGAATCCACTTTTCTCACGATGTAATTTTTTGTCAAGTAATTTGAAAGTAGCTATCAAAGGGTGGGGCTAAAATAATAAACTCAGCTGAATATTGCATTTTTTAAGGTCACGTATCTGTTCTAAAAAGGTGTTCAAAAAATGCGATGACGTCACACTGTCAGAGGTACTGCTTTACGGCAGTTTCTGAATCACTTCGGCACTTCCTTTTCCCCGCAACGTGCAGGTAAGGCTTTTTTTTTTTGCTTAATGCACTAGTTAGAGTTTTAGTGAGTTAATGTCAAAACAAGAAATGGGCGAATGTTTCACATATGTATGTTACTTACAGAGTGTTTTTTTTTCTATCTAGTGCTAGCTGATATCAGCTGGCTGGATGCTGGCTGTCGAGCCCTTCACGTTGCCCTTCACAAGCCCTTTCCACTGTTGGAGCAGTTTATCATTGCACATTTTCTAGGCATTTTTGTTTTTTAACTATCTTTATTTTTGAAAAATGGACAATGACAGATGAAATGATATTGAGCGGGACATTGACTGTATAATTTAAGGTGGTCATACCGTACCATGTATATAACACATTGAACATTGAACACGAGAAATGGAAGAAATTCCATCTATACCCATGTACTTTCACCATACATAACTATGTAAAAAATAAAAGGGCCTGCAGGAAAATATAAATACAGTACGCAAAAATAACTTCGACGGAAAGTCCTCCTTAAGATAATGTTTCCGATGCGCTTCAGCTTCAGATGCCGTCAAGAGGGGTCTCTGGTCGTAATCAGTCGCAAGTCCGTCCCTGACCAATCAGCATCATTAGCAGAATGCTAGCGTATACGGCCAACAACGGCCCAAACTGTAAGAAATCGAAAGGACATAAGTACTCACTCATTTGACTTTTGAACCATAATCTATATTGAACTTGCGGAATCTACAATAAAATTTGCGATATTTCAACGACAAGCAGGTGAAAGAGGCATAATTAGCCGTTTAGCCCGATAGACTCCCATTCAATCTGGACTCGCCCGCGATCACCCCCAGTGGATGTCTCATGGAACTACAACCAAAATCGGTACAATGGGGCGTATAGGGAGTGCCCAGGCTCTTCGTAGACGGGCTCTGGTTCAACTCAATGACACCGTGACCTCCCAGAATGCACCTGGTCAGTGCGTGTCCTTAAAGGGTTAAACTTACATGACTTACTCTTTGTTTGTTCCTTTGCATATGTTTTAATAAGTGATCATTTAATGGACACAAATATTTAAAATACAACTTTTAAAACTTAAGAAAATGGAAAACAGCTGCAAAAAACTGATGCTGTGAAATGATAATAATGATAATATAATAATGATAATAATGATGATAATAATAATAATAATGATAATAATAATAATGATAATAATGATGATAATAATAATGATCATAATAATAATAATGATAATAATGATGATGATAATAATAATAATAATGATCATAATAATAATAATAATGTTAATAATGATAATAATGATGATAATAATGATAATAATGATGATAATAATGATGATAATAATAATAATGATAATAATGATGATAATAATGACGATAATAATAATAATGATAATAATGATGATAATAATGATGATAATAATAATAATAATGATAATAATGATGATAATAATAATAATAATAATGATAATAATAATAATGATCATAATAATAATAATGATGATAATAATAATAATAATGATAATAATGATAATGATAATA
>NC_072455.1:273919-276419 GCF_027596085.1 Anoplopoma fimbria | reverse complement strand
ACAGTAGAACCCGATTCTGGATCAGGCAGATCCACGTTTGTAGTTTAGTTATGTGATTATTGTTCTGTGTGTGTGTGTGTCTCTGTGTGTGTGTCTCTGTGTGTGTGTGTGTGTGTGTGTCTCTGTGTGTGTGTGTGTGTGTGTGTGTGTGTGTGTGTGTGTGTCTCTGTGTGTGTGTCTCTGTGTGTGTGTCTCTGTGTGTGTGTGTGTGTGTGTGTGTGTGTGTGTGTGTGTGTGTGTGTGTGTGTGTGTCTCTGTGTGTGTGTGTGTGTGTGTCTGTGTGTGTGTGTGTGTGTGTGTGTGTGTGTGTGTGTGTGTGTGTGTGTGTGTGTGTGTGTGTGTGTGTGTGTGTGTGTGTGTGTGTGTGTGTGTGTGTGGTTCTGACCCTCCATTGGTGCATTGATGTCACTCCTGTTAGCAAAGACGATGTCCACGTAGTCCAGCTGTAACCTGGAGAGAGATCCACGCAGACCTGCACACACACACACACACACACACACACACACACACACACACACACACACACACACACACACACACACACACATCATAATTAAGCCAACCTTTTACAGTTTAATTTCCACAGAAGGACAAACTTATTTTCTTAGGACACACCCACTCCACTATGCTCATTCTATTTTAAAGGCTAAAACCCATAAATTCTATATTTTCATTCATTCTTTTTACAATCCATCACTTTCTTTACAAGCAGTAAGTTACATTAAAACAGTTTTGTACTTTAACAATCAGTTATCTTCCTGAGGAAATAATGAATTTTCAGAGATGAGAAACAACATAGAAAATGCAAAAAAGAGTAAAAACAAACAACGAAGAGACTAAAAATGGTCACAAAGAGACGTAGATCGTCTGCAAAGAGACGTAGAATGACCACAGCAGAGATAGGAAACTGTCCGAACAGATGTATCACTCCTTTATGATTTGTGACGGTTTGTCCTTCCAGCTGTGTTCTCGTTAAACTCTGACAGCTCACTGTTCTCTGTTTCAGGACATTTATTATGAAAAACCGCTGACAGGAAGGAACAGTTCTGCTGCTGTGTCATAATCTAAATATAGACCGTTGTGTTGAGTCCTGGAGGGTTTCTGTGCTGACAGCTCCGTCATCACGATGAAGATGGACGAGGGTCGACCTTCAGGACTAAACGGGTTTTAGTATCTTTAAAGTCTGCAGGAAGGATGCTCTGTTGCAGTAAAAGTACTCATCCCAAAACACCAAAGTACGAGTGTTTTTACGACAGTAGAGGATCAGTACTTCCTCCTCTGGAACACTTCAGACGGTTTCTTTGTAGTTTAAATTTAGTCTGAGAGAAATATTTAAGTCAACAGAGCCGATCACAGCTTTGATTGACTGATCTGTGTGTGTGTGTGTGTGTGTGTGTGTGTGTGTGTGTGTGTGTGTGTGTGTGTGTGTGTGTGTGTGTGTGTGTGTGTGTGTGTGTGTGTGTGTGTAAAACTCCTAATCCAGTCTTGGTGTGACTGAGCCTCTTAAAGCCTCGACGTCCTCCAACAACGACAGAGGACACCGACCGACTGTGTGTGTGTGTGTGTGTGTGTGTGTGTGTGTTATTCTGTGTGTGTGTGTTATTCTGTGTGTGTGTGTGTGTTATTCTGTGTGTGTGTGTGTGTATTCTGTGTGTGTGTGTGTTATTCTGTGTGTGTGTGTGTGTGTTATTGTGTGTGTGTGTGTTATTCTGTGTGTGTGTGTGTGTGTGCGTGTGTGTGTGTGTGTGTGTGTGTGTGTGTTATTCTGTGTGTGTGTGTGTGTGTGCGTGTGTGTGTGTGTGTGTGTTATTCTGTGTGTGTGTTATTCTGTGTGTGTGTGTGTGTGTGTGTGTGTGTTGTGTGTGTGTGTGTTATTCTGTGTGTGTGTGTGTGTGTTATTGTGTGTGTGTGTGTGTTATTCTGTGTGTGTGTGTTATTGTGTGTGTGTGTTATTCTGTGTGTGTGTGTTATTCTGTGTGTGTGTGTGTGTGTGTTATTCTGTGTGTGTGTGCGTGTGTGTGTTATTGTTGTGTGTGTTATTGTGTGTGTGTGTGTGTGTGTTATTGTGTGTGTGTGTTATTCTGTGTGTGTGTTATTCTGTGTGTGTGTGTGTGTGTGTGTTATTGTGTGTGTGTGTGTGTTATTGTGTGTGTTATTGTTGTGTGTGTTATTGTTGTGTGTGTTATTGTTGTGTGTGTTATTCTGTGTGTGTGTTATTGTTGTGTGTGTTATTGTTGTGTGTGTTATTGTTGTGTGTGTTATTGTGTGTGTTATTGTTGTGTGTGTTATTCTGTGTGTGTTATTCTGTGTGTGTGTGACATTATATGTGTGTCTATATATTTACGATAATTAACGTTCTTTATATTAAATAACTATCTCATAGAGTTAATAATAATCTGATCATAACGCTGGTTTATCTGCTGCTAGCTGCTAACTAGCTGCTAATGCTAACCTGATACAGTTAACACACCAACGAAGAAGAAGAAGACAAAGGCCGCTC
>NC_072455.1:261419-266419 GCF_027596085.1 Anoplopoma fimbria | reverse complement strand
CTGACCTTTGTCTGACAGGCGGGGGCGCTGCTGGTGTTCATCGCCACCCGCCGCTCCTTCAGCTGGTGCTCGCTGGCCCCACCTCCACCTCCACCTACATTACACGCTATGGACACCTGCATCCTGGTCGCTACGGTAACAGGCCTTATATATACATATATATATATATATGTATATATAAATATATGCTGCATATATATTGAGCTTTAAAGTCTCAAAACATCATCTGGAAACCGCCGCTGCCGCCAAGGTCGCCGGTCGCTATGGTGACGATGGAAAGAATTCATGAGTGGGACGTTAACTTTGGGTGATCAATCAGCCAATCAAATCACACGACAGTACGACGCACACAATACAACTTTCTGTTAGTCTCTGACATCCCGTCGTCCGTCCGACACACAGTCCCACAGCAGGAGCAGGAGCAGGAGCAGGAGGAGGAGGAGGAGGAGGAGGAGGAGGAGGAGGAGGAGGAGGAGGAGGAGGAGGAGGAGGTGATGAAGGTGATGATGAAGAGCGTCTGTCTGTCCACAGGAGGAAAACACAGACGGACGGAGAGCAAGTGAATCTCTAAAATAAAAACAAGCAAGCGTCCGTCCTCTGGATTCTACTGAGAGGGAGAGAGACAGGGAGGGAGGGGGGGGGTGGGGGGCCCTCCCCCTCCCCCTCCCCCTCCCCCTCCCGTCTCGGTCGGCTGCACACTGGGCAAGCGAGCATCGGACTGACAGAGAGAGACAGCAGCTCTGTGCTGGAAGTACACATTATAATGCAGGAAACAATAGTAATGTTACTGTTTTGTAAGTTCATGTTACTTTAGTGTTATAATACTTTATTCATTCATAATGTATTTACCTGGTTTTACTGCCTATAAGGCTCAATTTTGGGGTAAGAAAACACCCACCATGTTCTACGGACGCCACAAAGTATCAGTGTAACAACAACCTGCTGTTAGCCAATCACATCCGACACAAACCAACCAAACTACAACCAAAAACCAAGCAAACTACAGCCATAATACAAACCAAACTACAGCCAACAAACAAACCAAACTACAGCCAACAAACAAACCAAACTACAGCCAACAAACAAACCAAACTACAGCCAACAAACAAACCAAACTACAACCACAATACAAACCAAACTACAACCACAATACAAACCAAACTACAACCACAATACAAACCAAACTACAGCCAAAACACAGACATACTGTAACATGAGTCGACACACTGCACCTGTCTGGTCATGTGATATCTCACTGTTTCACTCTCTCTCTCACCTGTACTTCATGTTGCTATGACGACCGAGGGCCTCCTTCATGTGGGCGTGGCCTAACAGGGTGAGTCTGTTTGCTGGCTCCGCCCTGACCTTTGTCTGACAAACTGGTGTTCATCACCACCCGCCGCTCCTTCAGCTGGTGCTCGCTGGCCCCACCTCCACCTCCACCTACATTACACGCTATGGACACTGCATCCTGGTCGCTACGGTAACAGGCCTTATATATACATATATATATATATATGTATATATAAATATATGCTGCATATATATTGAGCTTTAAAGTCTCAAAACATCATCTGGAAACCGCCGCTGCCGCCAAGGTCGCCGGTCGCTATGGTGACGATGGAAAGAATTCATGAGTGGGACGTTAACTTTGGGTGATCAATCAGCCAATCAAATCACACGACAGTACGACGCACACAATACAACTTTCTGTTAGTCTCTGACATCCCGTCGTCCGTCCGACACACAGTCCCACAGCAGGAGCAGGAGCAGGAGCAGGAGGAGGAGGAGGAGGAGGAGGAGGAGGAGGAGGAGGAGGAGGAGGAGGAGGAGGTGATGAAGGTGATGATGAAGAGCGTCTGTCTGTCCACAGGAGGAAAACACAGACGGACGGAGAGCAAGTGAATCTCTAAAATAAAAACAAGCAAGCGTCCGTCCTCTGGATTCTACTGAGAGGGAGAGAGACAGGGAGGGGGGGGGGGGCCTCCCCTCCCTCCCCCTCCCCCTCCCGTCTCGGTCGGCTGCACACTGGGCAAGCGAGCATCGGACTGACAGAGAGAGAGACAGCAGCTCTGTGCTGGAAGTACACATTATAATGCAGGAAACAATAGTAATGTTACTGTTTTGTAAGTTCATGTTACTTTAGTGTTATAATACTTTATTCATTCATAATGTATTTACCTGGTTTTACTGCCTATAAGGCTCAATTTTGGGGTAAGAAAACACCCACCATGTTCTACGGACGCCACAAAGTATCAGTGTAACAACAACCTGCTGTTAGCCAATCACATCCGACACAAACCAACCAAACTACAACCAAAAACCAAGCAAACTACAGCCATAATACAAACCAAACTACAGCCAACAAACAAACCAAACTACAGCCAACAAACAAAACAATCAAATACAAACCAAACTACAGCCAACAAACAAACAAACTACAGCCAACAAACAAACCAAACTACAGCCAACAAACAATCAAAACTACAAACAATACAAACTAAACTACAACCACAATACAAACCAAACTACAACCAAAAAACAAACTACAGCCAACAAACAAACCAAACTACAGCCAACAAACAATCAAAACTACAACCACAATACAAACCAAACTACAACCACAATACAAACCAAACTACAACCACAATACAAACCAAACTACAACCAAAAACCAAGCAAACTACAGCCAACAAACAAACCAAACTACAGCCAACAAACAAACCAAACTACAGCCAACAAACAAACCAAACTACAGCCAACAAACAATCAAAACTACAACCACAATACAAACCAAACTACAACCAAAAAACAAAACAAACTACAGCCAAAATACAAACCAAACTACAGCCAAGATACAAACTAAACTACAACCAAGATACAAACAAAACTACAACCAAGATACAAACAAACCAAAAATCTAATTAGAAGTGCTTTTCACAGTGTGCTCCGGTAAACTTTGGACCAAATCTCTTAAGTCTCTTCTAATATGTGTTTAACATTGTTACTATGTCTGAAGTATTAGTATGTGTTTAGAGGTATTAGTATGTGTTTAGAGGTATTAGTATGTGTTTAGAGGTATTGGTACTGTTTTTAGGTTTATTAGTATGTGTTTGGATATAGTTGTACTGTGTTTACAGATCTTAGCACTGTGTTTGTAAGTATTAGTATGTTAAGATATATAAGTAGTGTGTTTGGAGATCATTGAACTGGATTTTGGAAGTACTAGTACTGTAGTTGTTGTTTTTAGTATGGGTTTGGATATATAAGTACTGTATTTATTAGCTCCTCTAAAAAAGAAGCTAATAAAAGAAAGGAGGTTTGCTCCATGGTATAATCCTCAAACCCGCGATTTAAAGCAAATATCGCGAAAACTTGAAAGGATATGGCGTTCCACCAATGTGGATGAAGCGCGGTTAGTCTGGTGAGACAGTCTTAAAATATATAAGAAGGCCCTCCGTAATGCTAGAGCAGCCTATTATTCAGCATTAATAGATTTAAATAAGAACAAGCCCAGGGTTCTCTTCAGCACTGTAGCCAGGCTGACAGAGAGTCACAGCTCTGTTGAGCCGTGTATTCCTATAAACCTCAGTAGTAGTGACTTCATGAACTTCTTTAATGATAAGATTCTAACTATTAGAGAAAGAATGTATAATCTACTGCCCTCAACCAGTACCCATCGATCCACAGCTGTAGAACCTGAAATATATTTAGATGGCTTTTCTCCCATCGACCTTCAACAATTGACTTTAACTATTTCTAAGTCTAAACCTTCCACCTGTCTCTTAGACCCGATTCCGACTAGGCTGCTTAAGGAAGTTTTACCTTTAATTAGCAATTCTTTATTAGAAATTATCAATCTGTCTTTACTAACGGGCCATGTACCACAGGCCTTCAAACTAGCTGTAATTAAACCTCTTCTCAAGAATAACTATAGACTATATCTAACTATAGACCTATATCTAACTATAGACCTATATCTAACTATAGACTATATCTAACTATAGACCTATATCTAACTATAGACCTATATCTAACTATAGACTATATCTAACTATAGACTATATCTAACTATAGACTATATCTAACTATAGACTATATCTAACTATAGACTATATCTAACTATAGACTATATCTAACTATAGACTATATCTAACTATAGACCTATATCTAACTATAGACTATATCTAACTATAGACCTATATCTAACTATAGACCTATATCTAACTATAGACTATATCTAACTATAGACTATATCTAACTATAGACTATATCTAACTATAGACTATATCTAACTATAGACCTATATCTAACTATAGACTATATCTAACTATAGACCTATATCTAACTATAGACTATATCTAACTATAGACCTATATCTAACTATAGACTATATCTAACTATAGACCTATATCTAACTATAGACTATATCTAACTATAGACCTATATCTAACTATAGACTATATCTAACTATAGACCTATATCTAACTATAGACCTATATCTAACTATAGACCTATATCTAACTATAGACTATATCTAACTATAGACCTATATCTAACTATAGACCTATATCTAACTATAGACCTATATCTAACTATAGACTATATCTAACTATAGACCTATATCTAACTATAGACCTATATCTAACTATAGACTATATCTAACTATAGACCTATATCTAACTATAGACCTATATCTAACTATAGACCTATATCTAACTATAGACTATATCTAACTATAGACCTATATCTAACTATAGACTATATCTAACTATAGACCTATATCTAACTATAGACCTATATCTAACTATAGACTATATCTAACTATAGACTATATCTAACTATAGACTATATCTAACTATAGACCTATATCTAACTATAGACTATATCTAACTATAGACCTATATCTAACTATAGACTATATCTAACTATAGACTATATCTAACTATAGACCTATATCTAACTATAGACTATATCTAACTATAGACTATATCTAACTA